>NW_027505421.1:0-112500 GCF_021521415.1 Bidens hawaiensis | reverse complement strand
GCATGTGTTAGTATCATGCCCGGTAGTCTATACGATCAGTATGAATTTGGCCCGCTAAAAAGGGTAAAAACCACCGTGGTATTGACGGACCAAACTCATACATTTCCTCGGGGCATGGTGAATAATGTAATGGTTCAGGTGGATGAATTTTTCTACCCAGTTGACTTTCTTGTACTTGACTATGCTAAACGTGTCAATAATGCACAACCACAAGTCATATTGGGTTGGCCATTCCTTGCCACAGCACATGCGATAATTGACTGTGCTAAGGGGGTTTTGGGAGTTAAGTGTGGAGATCGTGATAAACGGTTATTATTGTTTGAAAATGCTATTAACCCTCTTGTTGACAAGTGTGTATCCTTGGACAAGGATCACACAAAAGAGGAATGTTTTGTGATTGATAGGTTAGATAAGAAAGGATTTGAGAAACAACATAGTGAGAAGGTGGAAGAAAAATGTAGCCGACCAAGGAAGAAGAAGGTTAGACATCCACCCAACCAAAATGATCGAGAGTGGAGATTGACGTTGTTCGGGCCAGATCCTGGCCTATCGGAAGACTGGAAACAAACGATTGAAGAAACGGGTGCTTATAATGAGAAGGTTGCACGGGAGAGGGCCAGACGCCCACCTTAAATGCCATACAAATTTCAAAAGGGTGGTAATTGTACATTTTGTATATATATATTAGTTTCTATTTTATTTTAGTTTTTATATTACTAATTGTATTTTAAGCGTACTATCATAGCAAAAGCTAAGTGTGGGGATACTTCATGAGAAAAGTTGGGATTTTGATGTGTTCGATAAAGTTTTTGTCAGAAAACGAGGTTTCAGTTTAGCTACCCAGAGTGCTTTCATGTTCTTTTTGCTATGGTTAATCCAGGTACGTGTATATTATGTTGTATTTTGAACTTTGTGGGTGTTGTTCACTACAAACCCTCACGAGAGCCCACTCGTCCTCTCGGGCTACCGGGAGGTTTACATGGCTTGTTGCATATGCTAAATGCAACCGTGATTACTACGAAAGTGAGTTAGGTCTTTTAACGTTTTAACTTGTTTAACTAAATTTATTATGAAACGACTTAAATTGGCTCGTTAATTGTTTTAATAAAATTAACATAAAATCATTTTCATAACTCTTAAAAGACCTATGTCTTACACTTGTGAGAATCTTGCTTCTACACGTCTCGAGATTTTGCAGGTTCGATTGTCAATTTGGTAATTGGATGAGACGAGAGTATACGAGTGTTTATGAGAGTTCGCGAGCCGACTGGTCCTCCTCCAGTCTCATTGATATCAGGTGATTTTCATAATTTATTTTGTTTTTATTAGTTTAAATGTTAAAACTGTAATTGTATAATTTCTAGTTGATCTGTCGCATTTGAGCCCCGAATTTTAAAATTGCTTAACAGTCACAAAGTCAATTTTCAACCCCGTCCTTCAAATGTTCATTAATCGTTTTTATCTATTTTAACTTTGAGGGCAATGTTTAATTATTCTAACATTGAGGACAATGTAAACCTCAAGTGTGGGGATGGGGGAAATTTGAAAATTTTAACCCGATAGTACCTCGAAGAGTGTTCAGAAACCAAAGTTGTTAACTGTTAATTATTACAATTAATGCCAAGTCATAGGTTTTTGGTCATGGTTGGTTTGTCAGCTTCTCATTAGTCTTACTCGCAAATGTTTTTATAACGAGAAGTTGAAAATGGGGTCGTTCAGGCGGGGATAACGAGTCATGGGGACAGGTATACATGTTTATATCGTCAACCCTATTCCTCCGATATGTGTGTGAGTTGACCCAAATATATATAATACACATATAATATATAGTACACACATGTCATTTGAGTGCTTTCACTGATGTTCATGGATTACGGGATCGTAGTTGGCAAAATGCAAAAGTGATGGAGGCAACTAGGTTAAACCTCGTCTGGATGAGTGTGAGTGTGGGTACTGGGGGTTTGGGGCCTCATACATTATACATATGAGGATGGTTAATGTGAAGGCGGGGGGGGGGGGGGGGGGGTTCAATTAGAAAACATTTCTTGGACTTATTTTTCGTTTGTTTAACCGCCGACATTATGTTACGAGACGATCCGGCTTACTAGGTTTATTTGTAATTGTAATTGTATTTTTTTTTGTTCTTGTATTTGTTCCATTATTAAGCATCACGTTATTGTGCTTAAAAATGTCTGTTTATATTCAGTTATGGATTCAGTAGTTCGTTGAAGTCCGTTTATGTAAAAAAAATTAAAAAAAATGAAATCAGTTGGTATATTAGTTTGCTTATTTAGAAGTGTTATAATAAGTCAGTCGGTGTATAGTAGTTTTCATTTATTTAGATGCTTTATAATAAGCCGGGTTGGATCGTTTGAGCTACTTAAATTTTCCCATTCCATACCCTTACACCTGGCCCCGTTACAACCCTTTTAAGACCTCTTGATTTGCATTTGTGTCAAAGCAGCTTGATGGATGAATATGTACTTATGAGTGATACTGAGAGCAGAGTGATACTGGCACATCTTTTGCTAGTCCAGATATTAAACCGAGAGGAGAGATGTTATATTACGAGGGGTATGAGCATGTGTGCCTTAACCGGAAACAAAGTACACTTGTCTGGGCGGCTCTATTGTTTTTATTATAGCATTTAACCGTATTTGTGAGATGTAAATCTAAAAACAGTGTCAGTCTGTGAAACTGGGTATGTCCTTAAACCTTACTAGTATGAATGGCGATAATCTACATACCTATGATGGAGGTTGATGTTTGCTTTAGAGTTTTGCTTGAGGGCAAGCAAAAGATAGGTGTGGGGATGTGATGGTCGGTTAATTTGTATATGTTTTAGTTCGTTAATTGTTTAGTTTTAACTATTTATTCTATAACTATCGATACTTCATACGTGTATTATTGGATTTCAGGTCACAGGCGTTAAAGTAATCAATATGGACCTGTGGTGACACGGAATGAAGACCCGGGATGTCCTGCACGTAAAACGATGAAGTTGATTGAAGGTTGCTGCAACAGGTCCCATCGCGGTACGCGATGGGCTTGCTGAGGACCCATCGCGTACCGCGATGGGTGGGAATTTAATATTTGACCTTGGTCAATCGCGCTACGCGATAGACCATAGAAGGCCCCGTCGCGTACTACGACGGGTGTGCAGACGAGAAAATTAGGTTATATCTCATTCTTTATCAAACAAGAACCCTAACTTCCTTTTGACAAACCTTAGGCGATTCCAGCAGCTCCAATAGGCGATTTCCATCACCATAGCTTGTGCCAAGACCTCCCGCATGATCCATATCATCCGTATCGAAGACTTGATGATGTCACGGCTCGGCTAATCTCCTAGAATCGCACCCGGGATGTATAGTTTGTAATCTTTACAGTTTTTCTCATGTGATTAAGAACACTTGTGTATTATTATTGATGATTGATATATGATTATTGATGTTTGGTATTTCTGTGTGTTCGGTCGGTTTAGGTTTACGTTGGTCTGAACGATCTGATACCAGTTGCTTGATAATTAATCATATAATTGTTTGGTTAGATTGAATACGATAAAACATATAATTGCCCTTAACTGAGTCACACTGGCAAGGACTGTTTGATAACCATTGCCATGTGTAAAGCAATTGTTGATGTCTAAGGTTTTGTCTGATTGTTCAGTTTTCAGTTAATCGTTAATAATTAATCTGTTAAGTTGCATGAGATAACTGTTGGTTGCTTACTTGAATTCCCGGGGTGCGATTTGTTTGTTAACTGCTTAATACTCGTTTACTTGTTCGTTGCTTAGTTCTTTAAATTCAAACTATTTCTTGTGTGATCAGCACTAAAAATCATTCACTTCATAATTAGAAATTTGTTACACGAATACATTGACCACATACTCCTTGTGATACGATACCCTACTTGCTCTAACTATTTAGAATAATTAGGTTTTTGATTGACTCAAACGACGGTCATCAATGATTATGAATATTCTCATGAAGAAGATGATTATGAAGAGGATGATTATGAATATTCTCATGAAGAAGATGATTATGAATATTCTCAGTCGGTTGATGAAGACCAACAAAATATTCTGCACTCTAAGCTCGATGCCATCATGAACACGTTAATGGAACATAAGAGATAGATGATAGAAGAAGAAAAGGAATATGAGCTAAGACATGAAAGAATTTTGGCCTCGCTCAATCCGAATACTGAGGACAAAACTGAAATCAAACGAGACCAAGAGGAGTTGGCTAGTGGTACTGTGTCTGATGGTGATGAAGAGAATGAAGTTGATCTTCCAAATCAAGAAAGTGAAAGTGTGATTCAAGTAGAAGATACAACTCCTTCAGAGTATGAAGAGCCCAAGGTAGCCAATGTGAATCCTATGCCTTCTCCAGTACTTATTATTCCAAACAACAAGTGTGGGGATGAAGGCTTGGTAAAGAATAAAAAGAAAGTAAGCTTGCAAGATATTGGACAAATAATTAAGAAGCGGCCTCACAATAATCATTCAAGTAACATGCCAATCACTGTAAAGCGGTTATGGACTTGGCATGTAAGTTACCGAGCGCATATTGGAAACTCGGTGGGTAAGTGTGCACTTCGACCACCGTGAGGAATTAAGGTATTGTCGAGCTGTAGACATCAATTCAGCGCTAACCGGGAGGCAACCCGGGGTTTGTAAGTATCTTTCCAATTTGTTTTTATTTGAGTTATTATCTGGTGTATTTTGATTTATTGTATATTGTGTTGTATTTGGAACTTTGTGGGTGTAGTTCACTATAAACCCTCACGAGACCACACTCGTCCACCCAGGCTACCGGGGGGTTTAAAGGGCGTGTTGCATACGCTAAATGCAATCTTGATTCCTAAGAAAGTAAGTTAGGTCTTTTAATGTTTTTAACTTTTTAACAAAATTTATTATGAAACGACTTAATTCGGCTCGGTAATTGTTTTTATAAAATTTACAGAAAATCATTTTTATAACTCTTGAAAGCCCTATATCTTACACTTGTGAGAAACTTGCTTCTACACGTCTCGAGATTTTGCAGGATTGGTTGTCAGTTTTGGTATTTGGGTGTGAGATGAGTGTGCACGAGTGTTTACGAGAGTTCGCGAGCCGATTGTTCCATTTCATTGTCGAGGATATCAGGTGATTTCAGTTTCATAATCTATTTTTTTTTATTAGTTTAAATGTTAAAAGTGTAATTGTATAATTGCTAGTAGAACCATCACATTAGTGCCCCGGGTTTTAAAATTGTTAAAAAAATCAATTTCAACCTCGTCCGTCAAATGTTCGTTAATTTTTAAATATTTAATATTGAGGACAATGTAAACCTCAAGTGTGGGGATGAGGGAAATTTGAAAAATTTTATCCCGATAGTACCTCGAAGAGTGTTCGGAAACCAAAGTTGTTAACTGCTAAGTATTGTCATTAATGCCAAGTTATAGGTTTCTGGTCATGCTTGGTTTTTCAGCTTCTCGATAGTTTTACTCACAAATGTTTTCAAAAAGGGAAGTTGAAAATGGGGTCGTTTAGGCAGGGATAACGAGTCATGGGGACAGGTACACATGTTTATATAGGCAACCTTATTCCTCCAGTGCGTGTGTGAGTTGACCATTTATATATAATACACATATAATATATAGTACACACATGTCATTTGAGTGCTTTTATCGATTTTCATGGATTACGGGATCGTAGTTGGCAAAATGCAAAATTGATAGAGGCAATTAAGTTAAGCCTCGTCCGGATGAGCGAGAGTGTGGGTACTGGGGGTCATACATTATACATATGATCGTGGGTAATGTGAGAGGCGGGGGGTTGGTTCCCTTAAAAAACATTTCTTGGAGCTATTTTTATTTGATTTAACCCCGACATTATGTTACGAGATGATCTGGCTTAATAGGTTTCTTTGTATTTGTATTTATTTTTATTTTTGTATTTGTATTTATTCAAGTATTAAGCATCAAGTTTATTGATGTTAGCAAAAAAAATAGCAAAAAGCCAAAAATATGTCTGTTTATATTCAGTTACGTAATTAGTTGTTCATTTGTTAAAAAAATGAGCAAAAAGCCAAAAAGATGTCTGTTTATATTCAGTTAAGTAATTAGTAGTTCCTTTGTGTCTGTAAAAAAAGATGAAATCAGTGTTTATGTTAGTTTTGTTTTTTAGATGTTTCGTAATAAGCTCGGTCGGATCGTTTGAGCTACTTGAAAATTTCCCTCCATGCCCTTACACCTAGCCCCGTTACAACCCTTTTTAAAGTCCTATTGATTTGCATTTGTGTCAAAGCAGTTTTATGGATGGACACCTATTTATGAGTGATACTGAGAGCAGAGTGATACTAGCACATCTTTTGCTAGGCCAGATATTAAATCGAGAGGCGAGATGTTATATTATGAGGGTTATGAGCATGTGTGCCTTAATCGGAAACAAAGTACACTTGTCAGGGCGGCTCTATTGTTTTTATATATCATTTGACCTTATTTGCGGGATGTCAATCTAGAAAGTGTCAGACTGGGAAACTAGGTTTGACCTTAAACCTTACTAGTATTAATGGTAATAATTTACATACCTATGATGGAAGTTGATGTTTGCTTTAGAGTTTGCTTGAGGGCAAGCAAAAGATAAGTGTGGGGATGTGATGATCGGGTATTTTGTATATATATTAGTATATTAATTATGTAGTTATGTTGAATATATAGTTAGAATTTGGTACTTCATAGTTCATACGTGCTATTGTATTTCAGGTCATTGATCGCTAAAGATGTTAAATTGGATACTTGTACGAACATGGAATGATATATCGGGAAGACCGGAGCATGATTTGATGTCTTGGGAAGTGTTACAAGGATTCGGGAAGAGTATGGATGAGAAATCATAAGCCGATGCTAAAACTGAACATGAAGGGTTGACAAAACGCGATCAAGAAGTAAAACGGGCATATACTGGGCTAGAAAATGAGTTACGGGAGCCATAATATATGAATTTTGGGTTTCTCGACGATAGGAATCTGAAAATGAGGTTTTTTTAGGTCGCGATACGTGAGGAGATGGTCTTATGGCCATCGCGTATCGCGACGGACGTAAAAAACGGGAAAAAACGGGTTTTGACCTTTATCTTCTATTTTACGAACCCTAATTAATGATGACGAATTCCAGCAGCTGTTAGGCGATTTTGGGTGAATTCCAGGGCTACCATTCATCTCTTGATCAATCCTAATGGCCTTCCTCATCATAGTTGAAGATCTATCGATGACGTTGCTCGGCTAGTCTTTTTCGAATCATACCTGGGATGTAAAGTTTGTAACAATTTCAGTTTCCTCACGTGACTAAGAACATTTATGTATAATTGTTTATGGTTAATCTATGATTATTGATGTTTAGTATTTTGTGTGTTCAATCGGCTTAGTTTTGCGTTGAACTGAACGATTAGTTACTAGTTGCTATAATAATTGATCATATGGTTGTTTGATTAGGTTGAATACGACAAAGCATATAATTGCCCTTAACTGTGTCACACTGGCAGGGACCGTTTGATAACCAGTGCCGTGTGTAAAGCAATTATTGTTGCCTAAGATTTTGTTTAGTTGATCAGTCTGTAGTTAACCGTTAATGATTAATCTGTTAGGCTGCATGAGATTACTGTAAGTTACCTACTTGAAGTCCCGGGTGTGGTTTGCTTTGTTAATTGATTGAAAATCGTTTACTTGTTTGTTTGCTTAATTCTCTAAATTCAACTTAATTGCTTGTGTGATCAGCACTAAATCTGTTACTTCATAATATTGAAACTGTTTACACGATTACATTGACCACATACTCCTGGTGGATACGATACCTTACTTATCCTATCTATATAGTTTAACTTGGTTTTTGATTGACTTGAACGACGATCATCAGTTAATTATTTGAGATATTTTATCTTTATGGTAACCATATTTGTAATCGATTAGTTATACTTTGTCAAAACCCGGCGGGTTTTGAGCCAAGTATACCCGACGGGTATTTTATCAAAACCCGATAGGAAACCCGAAACCCAATGGGAAAACCCGAATCCCGATGGGTAATTACCCGATTAAAACCCAGCGGGTTTGGGACGGGTTTGGGATGGACTTTAATAACCGGGTATGAGTTTAGGAATACCTAAACCCGACCCAAACCCGACCCATTTCCATCCCTAAGTGGATGGGCTAAATATTTTCTACAATACTAGTCTTTTAATTAAAAGAAAATGAAAAAAAAAAGTTTAAAAAATTGATTGGTTTGTACTTCTTAGTAGTTTTCTCAATTTTTTTGGCCTATTGGTTTTAAATACTCTTAACTTTCTCTCGTTGGTAGATAACACTCCCAACTTTCACTTTGTCTCCCATCATTCCCAACTTTCAACCTATTTGTTTTTATCACTCCCCCATTAACTTATGGCTAACGTCGTTAGTGGAGACGCTGACGTGGCTTTCTTTATAATATTTACTTAGTTTACTCAGCTGATGTGTCAGCTTATGTGCCTTGCCTACATGGAAATTGTTTTTTTATCAAACATCAATTAAATACATACACTCACTCACTCTCTCTCTCTCTCTCTCTCTCTCTCTTCATCCTCAAACCATAAACCATTCTTTTTTCTCTCTCTCATCCAACAACTGCTATCACCACCCACCACCATCTAACCTCCGAAAACCCACCGTGTAAGCACCATCTAACCTCCGATAACCCATTGTGTGAGCACCACCACCACGTCTATCATCATTGCCACACCTATCACCCCCAAATCTGGCAATAAAAAAACTTCATTCCGGTAAAACACTACTATAAATCCGGCCATCATCAACATCACTGTTAAGTCCACAAACCATAACCACAACCATAGATTACGACCTAGATCTAGCCGAGGACAGTGTGGGGTGGTAGTTAGTGGCGGCCATTCGGCGGTGGCAGAAGATCTCTAATCAGTTGATTCCTCGCCAACTTCTAGCGAACCATTGTACCAAAGTTTTACATAAATTTCTTCCATCCTACCAAAACCTAAATTGAAACTTACCTCAATCGATTGGGGGATAGAGAATTAGGGCTTGAATCCAGCTTGAATAGATGTGTGTTAGAGAATTTAGGGTTCAATTGATATGTGTGTTAGAGAATTTAGGGATTTAAAGTGTTTGAAGTGTTAAGAGAATCCAGATGATGTCACACCTCGACCAAAGGCGGCGGGACATGCCGGGGTGCAACGGATTGCCCAAAACACAAGACACTATTTATAGTGACAATATTTAATCAACTCATTTTATTTCATAAAATCATAATAAGTCACACAACTTGTTCATGCAATAAATCAGATTCAAACATAGAAAGTAATATATTGTTCGTTTTACTAATATCCTATTAGTCTTGATAACGTTTTCTCCAAGTCCTCGAGTCAACTATAGTCAAACCTGTAACATTTCATAAAATAAAGTTTATCAACACAAAGGTTGGTGAGCAATTCATAAGTTTGAGCATATAAGTATATAGTAATAAAAAGCCACAAATCTTGTATACTAAACAATAAATAAAAGCAATAACTTGGATAAATAGATATCACTAAACACATTAGCGACACCTATCTATAAGGGGATGCCAAATAGTCTAGGATTTTATAGTTATCGTTAATAGCATTACGTTAACGACACCTTGCTATAAGGGGTTGCCAAATAGACTAGGATTTATAGTTCCACCAACAAAGCGATAAACACATAGGCATATAATCATGTAAGCATAGAACACCAAATCGAGCAATTATTTAAGTAAAGTATACAATGAAGTTTGTGGTTTAAGATTCAAGTATAAAGCATTAAGTTGAATAAGTATGAAATGTCACCCCAAAACGAAAGATGGAAAACGGGGTATGAAAGTACTCACATTCAAGTATAAGACTTGGTTCAGAAAAGATGGGTAAATGGACGGGGTCTAACGAGCAAAGCCTAAATAAAAAGGAAAAGCCTTGCATTAGAAGGGTTGTTTTGGGAAAGCTTTAAAAGAAAAGACAAGAAATGTAAACAATCTAAGTTTAAGGTTCGTAAAGTAACTATTTAAGAAATTATAGAAATAACCCTTTAAAAATGTAAGTTTGCTCGAAACCGGGTTAAAGTATATAACATTAATATTTACTCAACCTATGTTAAGTAATAAGGTGGGTAAAAATGCAAAATGCAAGTCCCTTTATTACATAGATACTAAACGGGTTTTAACGAGTGTTTTAGGTTGGTGGTTCGGGTCTTGATAATTGGTAAAACCCAAAGTCAACTTTCCAAAATAACATATGTTATGAGATAACTCAATAAAATCTAATAATACTTAACCAAGTATGTAGTTCTGTTGTTTTAGAACTAACAACGTCCGTTAAGCGAGTGTTCGGTTTTGTTAGTCCAACTTTGTTATAAGATCAAGTTGGATTCAACATTCCAAGTACTTTAATTAAATATTTAAAATCAGTTTGTAAAGTATTTTTATAGATTTATACAAGTCTTGATAGCTAAAAACACATTTTTGTGTCTTAAGCGAGTGAAAATTGGTTTAGTTCGGTTTGGTTCAGTTTCTATCTCGCTATAAGTTCATATATGGTTTCCACATGCCTAAATATCAAAGAACTTGTTTAATAATTTATAAATGAAGAAACTTTAGTTTTACAACCAAAAAGTTAACAATAAAGTCTTTAAACGAAAGTTCGGTTTGGTTCGGTTTCCATCTCACAATAAGTTCATCGATGGTTTCCACATGCCCAAATATCAAAGAAACTTGTAAAAATGATTTAAGAAACTTAAATCTAACAATAAGCGTGTTTAAACAATTATTTAACAAAAACTAGTAAACATAGTTCGGTTTACGGTCTAGAGCTATTTACGATTAAACCGAGGCTAGACTCTTAGAACTCTTAACCATGAAACTTGTAAATATGACAAACAAACTAAAATGAGCAGAAGTTTGACATGGTTAGTATGTATAAACAAGTTATAGAGTTATATATATATATATATATATATATATATATATATATATATATATATATATATATATGGGATGGATCATGCGAGAAGTCATTTTAGAGCGAGAAGTGCAAGAAGTGAATTCCAACCGTTGATTGTATTTGATCTAAGGCCTACATTAACGATGGCAATCTTGTAATATTGTGAAACCTAATTTTAATGATGTTAAATGCTGAAGGGTAAAAGTGTCCTAAATATGTAGCCTAAAACAAAGAAACGTGCTAATATTATTGTATCCCCCTTTCTTAGCTCTCAATCAATCATAAACGAATGAAGGTTCAGGAAATAAACTCAAGATCAAAAAAGAGTTTCTCCACAAAAGATGCCTCAACATCATACTCAATTCATGAAATCAGTATTACTTTGTTAAATATTCAGCGCACACATATAAGAAGAACGTTGAAAGAAATCGACTTCGGGTGTGATAGTATCATCGCTGCAAAGGTTAGGGCTTTTATCGATATATATTTTTTTGTTGTATATTTTTTTACATAAGTGATTTCACAATCCTACAACCTGAATTACATAATTGATTCTTTTTATTTATTGATTAATAAATCAATTTGATTTCTACAACCTCTGGTTGCTTTTTTTAATCACTTCTGTGTTGGTATTTGTTATAGCATAAGCTTAAGTTGGTTACAGTATAGGTTCCTAATTTTCATTCTAAGAGTTAATAATTTGGGGGAAAATATAGGGCTTTTTTGCACCAATCTGATTATGTAATTTTTATTATATATACTATCAGCTACATTCATATTCTGTTCAATTTTCCTAGACTATTTTGTTATTGATTAATAATATTTTGGTGTTTCATACAGTATGATAAGTGATGCCTACACGACACTAGTTCCCCGGACAAAATTATGTGCAAGTCGTATACATTATATATTGACGCCTACACTATTTATTATATTTATGTATGAGTTATATCAATTTGATTGATTTTGTATGGTTATCTATTTAAAACATATGTATGTTATTTTGGTATTTTAATAAATGTGTATGTTTATATCTAGAAGAAGTCCATCTTAATGTATTAAATGATTTTCTTAAGAAGTATGTTATGTATATTTATGATGTGAATTCTAAGTATGTAATGATCCATAAGCCAACACTTTCAAACTCTATTTACTTTGTGCATGATAACTATTCCATGTGTATGCATGCTCGATTCCTGTGTAGGCATGTTCGATTCCTGTGCAGGCATGTTCGATTCATGTGTAGGTATGCTTGATTCATGTGTAGGCATGCTCAATTCATGTGTAGGCATGCTTGCTTCTTGTGTAGGTATGATCGATTCATGTGTAGGTTTGATGATAGATGCGTATGCTCGATTCATGTGTAGGTATGATGATAGAATAGTATGCTCGATTAATGTGTAGCCGTGTAGGTATGATATTAGATTGGTATGCTCGATTCATGTGTAGGTACAATATAGATTGTTGCAAGCACCGAATGAATCAATCATCTGGGATAGTGTTGGAATAATTTTGTGGGTGCATATAACTACAATGTTTAGTCTTGGTGATATTTTTTATTGTTTTTTATACGTTCTTTGAATGTAATTGTGCATAATCAATATTACTTTTGTTGATGTCAAACATAAACTAATGGATAATACAATCTTATTTTGGTTTAAGTTATTATGATGTATGTAGGAATTGTGGCTGTTATAGATGCATTTTACTATTGAGGTTAGGAGTAGGGAATATGTATATGTTGATGTTGGGAGAGATGGGAATATGGTTGTGTGTTAATTGCATGTGTATGTTATGCAGGAGGTTATGTATAGGGAATGTGTGTTATGTGTTTGATTAAATTGTTTGTGTAGGTTATGTATAGTGAACTAGTGTTACGTGTTCTATGTATGATTGAATTGTTTATGTAGGGAATCTATGTTATGTGTATTATTAAAATTATTTTATAATAGTTGTGGATCCTATGCTGAAATTCATTATGTGTGGGAACGTCATGGTAAAGTGTAGCGATAACATTTTGGGTTGTATATAGCATGTAAGAAATATTTGTCGTTGTGTAGGTTTGGAAAATAACTTGACCATGTAGTATTCAAATGGATGGGTTTTTTTTCATAAATGATCATGTCAACTAATTTTATTTGTTTTGTTGTCTCTTATAAACAGTCGCAAATATACTTGGTGTTTGAAAATATCCCGGGCAAAATAGGGGAGACTTTGATTGAAAACAATACTATGCACAGAGTGAAGTAGAAACCACTGTTGCTTTATCAACTGATTAAATTTACCACCAAGATTATGCTAACAACCGCATATTTTCGGGGTTTGGACGTTGAGTGAAAAATATGTTGATCTAGAAGTAGAAAAAAGGTGCGGTACCAGATGGTCAATTTTTTTTTTTGTTGGGTTTAATCTTTTTTTGGTAAACTTTATGCTTTGGTTTAAGTTAAACTAGTTGGTCTTATGTTAATTAAGAGATTATGGAACTTAAAAAAAGGCACTGTTTGTTTTGGTTACGTATTGTGTATGGATTTGGGTTTATTTTGAAGTTCTAATGAATGTGTGTGAAATTTAACTGTGAAGAAATATGTATTTGATAGTTCATGTTTGGATTGGTATTTTAGTTGATCTACATTGAAATTATTTGTGTAGTTTGGTGAAACAAGTGCACTGCAAGTTCTCGTATTATTATAGTACTGCTTACGTTGTGTGTATGATTAAAATATTTTTTTGTTTGTGTTAAATATTTTGTGAATACTAATGAAAATCAGAAATAATGATCGACACAAAAAAATTGTAAAAGTTTTAGTCGTGTTTATTATAATTAGTATTATTCATTCTAAAAACAATTTTAATAAACTGGACACGATGTGTAGTCTTTAATGTGTGTTTTAACCATGTAGGTTTTTATGTGTTTAGAATTACACAAAAATTGAGATTCAAAGTTTAAAAAATAATTATATGAAATATCCCAATTAGAATATATTTTCAACTTCCGGAAAATGTGAGAATCAAATTTGAGATTGAACTATCTTCTAATAATGATATCAGATAATGATATAAAATTCAAATTAATGAAAATAATAGAAAATATATACAGTTTATACAAATATGAAGCATAACAATTAAAAAAATGTGTGTAACTTCTCCATAGAACATGACATACTATATATAACAAAACAGCTTATTGACTATGATACCCTGCCATTAAATAATTTATAAAATAAAAGATAATATGTGATTGGTTGAATTCATTTCTCGCACTTCTCGCACTAAGAAACACTTCTGAAATGAACCAAATCCTATATATATATATATATATAGGGGATGGATCATGCGAGAAATGAAATTACAGTGAGAAGCGCGAGAAATCAATCTAAATCATTGATTATGTGTAATCAATGGATTGTATTAGTTGTGGCAAACTTGTAATTATGAAAGAGATTAATGTTCAAAGATTTAATGAAAAAGGGCAATTTGGTCTTTGTTTGTAGAGTTTTTTAAATGAAACTTAAGTAATTAATAGTATTTATGTGTAATTAAGGCTAACTAATTTAAAGTTACACACAAATGAATGAGTTTTTAATTATTATTTTTTAATTGATCTAATATCATTTTATTCAAATACCATATTAACTTCAATCATATTTCTTCATATGCGTCAAATACTAGAATCATGTATTGCCTACATAGATTCATGTATTACATACACAGATTCATCTATTATGCAGGAGATTGTGTTTGTTGAAATTTTACAATTGTAAACTATTAATATGATCTATTATTTATTATATGTAGTTTATTGTAAAAAGAAAATAATTTATTTTGTACTGTGTATGCTCATATATGTACTGTGTAGGTAGTTTAACAAATGTGTATGTGAACATTTTTATATATGTAGGTTATTAGTATGGTCCATTATTTATTATATGTAGTATGATGTAAAGAAATAAAAAAAAATTGTATTGTGTGGGTTCATATATGTACCATGTAAATTTGATCGTGTGTAGGTTCATTTATATACTTTGTATGATATTAACATGATCCGTTATTTATTATATGTAATTTAATGTGAAAGAAAAGTTTATTTTGTACCGTGTATGTTTATATTATTATATATGTATTGTGTAGGTGGTATGTTGAATTGTACGTCTATATATTTTATTGTGTGTAGGTTCATTTATTTACTATGTAGGTTACAAGTGTAGATTATTAGGATCCGTTATTTATTTATGTAGTTTATTGTAAAATAAAATATTTACTTTGTACTGTGTAGGTTCATATATTATTGTGTATGTAGTATTTCAAATTTTTTATGTGTAAATGTTATCGTGTGTAAGTTCATTTATGTACATACAATGTGAATGTGGTATTACGAATTCGGCACAAATCTCAAAATCTTCCTAAGTTTGGTTAATTTTGAAAAAATATGACGAACGAATTAATCATAGATTAAAAATACAAAAAAGCACACATTTTAAACAAAAAAAAGTTTATTACTTGCAAATTCTTGAAATAATAAGAAAATATACAAAAAAGAAAAAGATAAATTGTGTAACATATAAAGCTAACAGCATGTAGGTTCATTTTAATGAAACTAAATATATATATCACGTTCATCGATATGGCGATGTAAAACTTTGTGGAATTAGGTAGATAACAATATAGGATGATTGAGATTTAAAATCAAAATTTGAAAAAATAAATCTAGATAAAGAAATGAAATTATGATTAAAAGAAAACAATAATAATATACAATTTGAAGGAAAAAAGTAAAAATAAAAAAATTTAAAATTAATTATGTGTAACCTTCATGGAATTAAGACCTTACCATATATAAAAAAAATACACATCTTACTATTATGCCCTTAATATAAAATATTAAATAAAAGAGAAGAAATAAATGTGATTGGTTGGATTCATTTCTTACACTTCTCACTCTAAGAAACATTTCTCAAATGAACCTAATCATATATATATATATATATATATATATATATATATATAGGATCAGGATCATGAGAGAACCTTTTTGAAATTGAGAATTACGAGAACCATTTTGGACCACAAAAAACCCAAAAATAAAAAAATCATAAAATAAAAAAAACACAAAAATCAAAAAAGTAAAAAAACCAAAATTCTTATTTTATCATCCCGGTTTCATAAAAAAAACTCGGTTTAGCTAAATTATATACACATATGTATAATATATACGTATATGTACATTTACATGTTTTTTTGTACACATGTGTATAATTTAAGATAAATGATATTGTACATATGTGTATATTACGTAACTAAAGATTATATAAAATTATACATATGTGTATAACACGACGTTTTTTTTATTTATTTTTATTATTTTCTATTTTTTTAATGAAACCGGAATTAAATATAAGAATTTTGGTTTTTTTACTTTTTTTAAATTTTTATTATTTTTTGTTTTATGATTTTTTAAATATTTTTTTAAAGGTGTTTTTAGTGGTCCAAAATGGTTCTCAAAGTTCTCAATTTGCAAAGGGTTCTCTTCGGATCCTTACCCTTATATATATATATATATATATATATATATATATATATATATATATATATATATATATATATATATATATAGGGGATGGTTCAAGAGAGAAATGATATTATTGCAAGAAATGTAATAAATGAATATGAACCACCAGTTTTGTTTTAAGTTTTAAATGTTTAAAGCTAAATAAAGAAACTATTAATTATTCTTTTTCTTCAATTAATATAACTAATAAACCATAATACTTATTTATTTAATAAATATAACTAATTAAATTATTATAATTAGAAAATATTAAGAACTCATTTATTTTTATTACTTACTTTTTGTTTCTTAAATTTTTATCCTACAAAAGTATAATTTATTCATACATTAAAATTTCTTTCTATCCAAAACTAATTTCTTCCAACTCAATATATTAATATCCATCAACACATACTTACATTATGATGAATAATACCAAAAACAATTTTACATGTGTTTGCATTAGATATCAACAAAAAACGTACAACCTACACAAAAGCGTATAATCTACACTTGTTCTAAGAATAAGACAACATATAACCTACACACGAAAAACATTTAACCTACACACAAAATTCATCATCAATAAAATACACACGCACACGAAAACATATAACCTACATCAAAAAACATATAACCTACACACTTTTACACAAATACAATTTATTCATACATTATTCTTTTCAAAACCAATTTCTTCAAATTCAACATATCAATATCCATCAACACGTAGTTACATTGTGATAAATAATACAAAAAACTATCTTACACATGGTTGCATTAAATGTCAATAAAAAATATACAACCTACACAAAAACATATAACCTACACTTGTTCTAAGAATAAGAAAACATATAGCTTACATACGAAAATACATGGCCTACGCATGTGTAGGGTATGTGTATCTTTGTGTAGTTTATATAATTGTTGATGTCGAATTACATATGTAAGTTATATGTTTTTTGTATGTTGTACGTTTTTATTGCTCAAAACAAGTGTAGGTTATATAACTTTGTGTAGGTTGTATATTTATTGAACTTAAATACGTTGATATATGCTAATATATTGAGTGGAAATTATTTTTTTAATATAAAGAAATATTATTATATGAATAAATTGTATTTATATTGAATAAAATAACGAATGTGTAAATAAAAAATAAAACTAAAGTAGTGTTTTTATCTTTTTAATTATTATAGTTAAATTAGTTAGATATATTAATTAGAGATATTTATTATGGTTATATTAGTTGTATTAATTGGAGAGAGAGTGCATTTATTGTTGCATTTACATTTTTTTATTTATTTTTAAATATTTAAAACCTAAAATAAAACTAGTGGTTCATATTCATTTTTCTCATTTCTTGCAATAATTTGATTTCTTTCTTGAACTTAAACATATATATATATATATATATATATATTGGGTGGGGTTAGAATAAGAAGTGAGTTATTTGTAAGAAGTGTGAGAAGTAATATCGGGCGTTGGATGTGATCATCTGATGGTGGATATTGTTAGTGTGTTTTTAGTTCGGTGTGTTTTATTTTGTTAGTTCGGTGTGTTTTATTTTTTTAAGGGTCAAAACCACTTCTTACACTTCTTAGGATAGTTTTACTTCTTATTTTAACCTTGCTATATATATATATATATATATATATATATATATATATATATATATATATATATATATATATATATATATATGTGTGTGTGTGTGTGTGTATCAAGAACACGAAGTTCTTCATGTAGTCTTGCCTTACGAGGTCTGAAACTTAACCAACCGGGGTCGGATAAGTAACTATCAAAGGTAACAAGGGGTGTATATTATATATAAGGTGTGGCTTATATTTCAAGTATTAATAAGAGTTAGTAAGTTAGTTAAAAACCAAGAAATATGGTCAGTTTAACTTTTGAAAGTCAAACTGCCAAGAACAAAGAAAAACAAACTTAACAATCAAAGAATTTGAGTGAGAAAATGAAATAATAGCAGGGATGGATGTTGGAAGGTGTCTTGTATTTATGGGACAAGGTTTGGAGGGTTAAACAAGAGGTTTGGAGGGTAAAAACCGAGTTTTGGACAAAAGAACCAACAAGAAAACACAAAAAACAACATCAGCAGGTATGAGGCCGCTACCCGCGAACTCAAGGAGCTCCTCCGTCGTGCGTCGCGGCGGGGTAGAGCTGAAATATTTTTTAACTTTCAAAAATGATGGTTTTGGCCCCCGGAGTTGATTTTAAGTGTTTTTAACGCGTTTTAAGGCCCGTAAAAGATGTTTTCAAGACCCAACAAGTGTAAAACAATATTGTAACATAAAATCCATCATTTTGATTATGTCGATGGTTTCGGTTTGCAAAATGGTTCGGTTTATAAGAAAACGATATAATAACGAAAACGAATCGGACCCAAAATTGACGAATGTCACAGATGATTTGTTTATATATTGGTTTAATGTTTGAGATAATATAATAAGTGTTTAATTGATGTTTGATAAAAAAAAAACAATTTCCATATAGGTAAGACACATCAGCTGAGTAAACTAAGTAATATTATAAATTATAAAGAAAGCCACGCCAGCGTCTCCACTAACGACGTTAGCCTTAAGTTAACGGGGAAGTGATAAAAACAAATAGCTTTAAAGTTGGGACTGGTGGAAGGCAAAGTAAAAGTTGGGAGTGTTATCTACCAACGAGAGAAAGTTGGGAGTATTAAAAATCAATAGGCCATTTTTTTTAAATTTGTGGGTTTTTCATGAACCTTCCCCCAATGAATTTATATGTTCATAGGTTTAATTCGGTATATAAAGTAATGTATATCATGTTATAATAATTGTGTTGTTAAATAATTGAATAATAGTTATTATATATTTATGTAAATAATAGGCTCGTTTAACTCCAGTGCCTAGTCAAGCTTTGGTTCAAGCTTGTTTATTAAATAAACTTTAGTTTAAGCTTGAGATTGGTTCACGCTAATTAAGTTCGATCAATTTAAGCTTTTGATAAGTTGATCATGAGTAACTCACGAGTAACTTGACTAGTTTAAACTCTAGATAAAAACATAATACATTAACCAGAATCAAAATATGCGCGTGTTGCGGTCCGCTTAATCATGAAAAAAATATAGCGTCTTCGAAAAATTATATATATATAAAAAACCTAATCCTTTACATAAACCATATCCTTTTGAAAAAAACTGGAATTGATGGTTAACCTTAATCAGTTTGGATTTAAAGAGAGAGGTATACTTAGGATTAAAATGACAATAATAATAGATGTTGGATTAAGAGTAGCTCTCATGGGAAGGGGGAGGGGAGCATTTATAAGATAGTGGCTTGGCTCCAAATCCCCCAATTTAAGCTAATTAACTCTTCACCACACTCTTTATTAGTGATTTGACTCCATTGACTCATATTAGTACCTTCTAAGCTATCTTTAATGCATAAAGACAGAGTGGTTGGATTCTTAAAAAAATATTTTTAAAGAGCTTAAGTATGTACTTATTTTTGCTTTAATTAGATAATTCTATGATAGAGATTGATGGAGTAACAAAAATTGTTAATCATCAAATATTAAAATTTGGGATATTGCAAAAGAGGAAAGAAATAGGAGAACGTAAACATTTTGTAGTAGTGTAACTATTAACACCGTGTGTCCAATTTCTAAGGTTAGCAAACTATTGGAGTAAGTTTAAATGCACATGTATATTACGGTACGTCTAACTCGTTACAATAATATCTTTAATCAATTGTGACTGTGCTTTTAACTTTCGAAGTTTGATTCTTAAGTTTTAACAGACATGTATATAAAGAGTGTATATAACCCACTACAATGTTGGATCTAGCATGTTTGCAACTGTTAGTGTATATAGCGGTGTCTTTAGTCTGTGTGTATGTTTATTTTATCTGTTACTCTGTTAAGTTAATAATATATGCATGAATTTTTGAAGTGAACATTAAGAATGAAAACCTAACCAAAGTAAAAGTTTGGATTTTAAAGAAAAACTAGAGTGGGATTTTTTGGTAGGAATTTTATAAAATAAAAAAAGCAAAATTTATGAATAAAAGATTCTGCATTTTAAAGAAAATATTAAAAATGTATATGGAATTGAAGTGTTATTTATTAAATAAAAAACTTCCGGTGCCAACCATGTTACCAAAAAAGGGAAATATTGATGATTGGTATGGTCAATTGGTCACTAATCAAACCGGTGGTCCATAGGAACCACGTGAGCGCAGAGTTCCACTAGGCCAGTACCCGATTATGGCTCCACTAGGTAGTGGATAACTAGATATTGTTAATAACAGGATAATTGATTTCTAATGGTGTGTCTTGTCTAGGAGGTATTAAAATGAACAAAAGAATGAGACGGATAAAAAAATAAAATTGATCATAATCATTCATTTGTCTTGTTTGGTAATCTATGAGCATGAAATGAATTATTATTTTATGTTGTTTGGTTAGAAGACACATGACACCTAATATACTTAATAAGGAAACAATCATTTCATCTTCCCCCATTGGGGAAAACCCAGACCGATCATGGAGTGGTGCAGTGGCGGATCAAGACTCGAAACCGAGCCGTAGCGCTTAAAATTTTTTTTTTCCTATATTTAATACAATGTTAACGAAACAAATATAAAGAACACGACAACAAATAAATTTAAACTAACCGGGTTAACGAACCAATAATGGCGGATCTATGTTGGGCTGTAAATATCTCCTCTTTAGTATTTGATAGCTTGAAACCGAGCCATTACATCTTGTTCATTTACTTTATCAAATTTTTCTCTTTCTACCGCACAAACTAAAGTAATGTTCAAATACTCATTGCCCATTCGATTGCGCAAATCCGTCTTGATAAACTTCATTTTAGAGAAACATCTTTCAATGGTTGCAGTTGCAACCGGTAAAACCAATGTTAGCTTCAATATTCGATAAACCAAAGGATAAGTTGTGTGTTTTCCGCTTTTCACCATTACACGAGCAAGATCACCCATTCCACCCAGTTTTGCAAAATTAACATCTTCCTTTAAAGTGTAATAAAAGGTCGTAAGATCACCCGGAATACACCCTCTTTCTTCGTTAGTAAAATCATTCGGATACATCTCTGAAAAACCCACTATCTTAGATATGCCAAACTTGGAAAACGAATCACAATGATTTAAACCCAACATATTTTCTAACAAAGTAGTTGAAACCTCACTAAATCTATTTCCAAGTTCTTGAATTTGCATATCCAAGACCGTGTTAAAAACTTCAACCTCAAAATAATGTTGATTAGTAATGACATACTTCCGGTTTCTTTGATTACCATAACTTTCCTCCATATCTAACATCTTAATCTTGTTTTTTTTCACAAAAAGATGTAACTTTTGCCAACATCTTGTCAAATCCGGTTTGTCTTAGATTATTCAATGCTTGATTTGTCATGCTTATCAACTTAGACGCTTCCAACAAATCTTGACTCTTTTTTTGAAGATGTTTTGATAAAGCATTTGTGAGGCCTAAAATTTCGTCCAACAAGTGTATATAAAACACAAATCAAGAGTCTTAAACTATGATAGAGTACCTTTCGCATTAGATTTTTGTTGCACACTATCTCCATCTAATTTAATAAATTGAAGCACCTCAACAACTTCCGGGAATAATTTTAACAAACTTATGATTGTTCTATGATGAGAACCCCATCGCGTGTCTCCGGCTCGTGCAAGGGAAATTAACCTCTTGATTTAATCCTTTTCCTATTTTAATCTCACCAAGAAGAATTTCATTTTTCACCCTCTCACTTTTTAATTCCAACATCATATCTTTTCTTTTGCAAGAAGCACCAACCGTTTGATAAAGTAAATGAAGAAGATGTAATGGGTTACCAACCGTTTGGTTAATGGGTTTTTTTGTTTGAGCTTTGGCTTTTGATTGGGATTTAAACATATATTGGCTGGACTTAAAATCTTAACCGTAACGTTATTTTTTTCAGCTGTAACGAAACACGAAAATCGGCCAAATTTTTTTTTACACTACCCGTAAAAATTTGAGCCGTAGCGGAGGCTACGGCTGAACTTAAGGTGTGTCCGCACCATGAGTGGTGGACGAGAAATGGTCTCATTATGCTAGGGACTTCAACTTCCGTGAATCCATCTACAATCACTAACTATCGTATTATATACTAACTTACGTGTTTTAAGTGTGCAATAGAGCTGTAGGATATGTACTAATGTGGAGAATTTTATGAGTGACTTGTGGCTATTTAAGGTATTTCAAAGTTTTTTTAATTTTAAAATTTTTGTGAATAAAAAGAATTCTTGCAATTTCAAAACATCATATTGGACCAAAGTTTATATCAAAAAACTTTTAGAATGTGTAAATATAATTAGGGGTGAGCATAATCGGTTAAGACCCGTGAGACCCGAACCGATCATAGATCCTAGGTCCTAATGATACCATTAAGCGGGTTCGGGTCTGAGTCGCGTCTGGTGGGCTAGACCCGTTTGCTCCTATATGTGTGAGCATAAACTAAGTAAATACTGCAAGATCCAAACCGATCCAATCCAATTATTTACAATAGAGTCAACTCATGAGTTCTAAGAATATCATTAACCATGTCCAGGTTCATATCCATAACAATGAAACCTCTGTACAGTATTTGTCTCTCATTTTTATATATATTATATATATATATATAATCTTAGAGAAGCTTCCCTTTCACTTTTCTAGTTTGTCACTAATTCCCATTTTCGTGATTAATAAACCCAAAACATATTATTTAAATAATAGCTTCTCTCTCAAACAAACTGCAGTTACACAAACATAAATCTTTTAAATGATTGCATAGACACAGACACAGAAACACACACACAAAACAGAGTATAGAGAGATAATAAAGTGTAGTCTACTTTATAGAAAGAGAGATAGATCTACTACATAAATTCATTCACGAGTTCTTCAATGTACAAGTACCAGTCTCACCAAACACCTCTCACATTTCCTTTAATTCTCAGTGTCTTTGTGTATGTTGCTCTCATACGTGTTCATTGAGCTTTAAATACAGAAATTGACCTCAGTTTCTTGTTTTATGTTCATCTTTGTTCAAGATCAATCTGGGTTTAATGATTTAGCTAATGGGTACCTGGAATTTGATCATTTGAGAGGTGAAAATGTTTAAGTCGGCGCGGTGGAGAAGCGAAAAGAACAAGATCAAATCTGTGTTCAAGTTGCAATTTCATGCAACTCAGGTAATATCATTTAGAGTTTTTAATAATTTGTTTATGTGTTTTTTATAGTTGAATGATTGATCACATTATTGCATACTTTAGTGTTTAATGAGATGACTAAGTGATTTATTAATTTAGAATTTTAAATACTGAATCTGGTTCATAGCTAGTGAAAACCGACCAAAAACCAACAGTTTGGTCTTGTGCTTTTGTAAAAATCAAATCGAAATAAACCGAATTTATAGATTTTTATTTCTTTATTTTTTATTTAAGGTAATTTGTATGATTATAATAAATATGCAACTCAAATTTTTTAGCTCAAATGTGTAATAATCCATTAGGTTTTAATTAGCTAAATGATGATCCAAATTCATTATTTTGAGCATTTTTTTCCCAAGTTTAAATGACAAGACCAAAACTGTAAAACCGCAACTGAAAGATTTTCATTAATTCAAAAACCGAAGATTTAGCTTTTGTTTCGGTTTTTAGCCAAAAATGACCCAAACTGAACCGTGCACAGCCCCTACTTGAATCCAACAGTTTAGATAAAAAATAAATTTATGCATATTCAACATTTTGAAAACTGTTGACTTTTGTTGACCAGTGTGTTTTTGGTGATATGATGATCACAGCTAAAACAGGTAACTGGGGATAGTTTGATCATCTCTCTAATTCCAGCAGATACCGGTAAACCAACAAGATTAGAAAAAGTGAAAATTAAAGATGGAAGCTGTCACTGGGAAAAACCACATTATGAAACTGTTAAATTTGTTCTTGATCCGAAAACTGGAAAGTTTCATGAGAAAGTTTATAACTTTGTTCTCGCAACGGTACACATTATTTCAGATTGTTTCTTGTGGAACTAAGGTCAAGTTATAATTAAATGGAAATTAATTTTCTTGTGATCTTCTAACTTTTTACAGGGCTCTTCAAAATCTAGCAGTGTTGGTGAAGTTTCAATTGATTTTGCAAGTTTTACTGAAGCTGCAAAGATTTGTTCTTTATCTCTTCCTCTTAAAAATGCAAAATGTGCTGCTTTTTTGCATGTTAGTCACTTATTTTTTATAAAGTTATTTATTTATCACTTTTTAAAAGAATTTTGTTTACTTGGTTACATGGAGTCATATGTTTGATAGTAAAATGTTTGTGCATATGTTTTGAACTAGGTATCCATTGAAAGGATTCAAGAGTCCTTAGAACAAAGGTAATTGTATATTTCATACTTTCATAGTGTTTATTTTTCATTATTTAAAAAGTATTATTTTAAAGATTCGTGAATTTTACAGGAAAATCGATGGAACTGAAAATGCAAATCGCTATGAAAGGACTTTATGGGCTCAATTAAGCAACAATGATACTGAAGAAACCATAATAATCAATCCTAGTGAAGTAAGTGATCGTGTCACACGTTATAGTTTCATAAATGTGACGTTTAACTATTAATCAAATGTCCGAATATTACAAATCTTTGTCAGGATCACGCGACTTTGACTGATAATAGAGACCGTATGGGATCGAGTGGATCTGACATCACATTAACGGCTTCTGACATCAGCTCAGGACCCGAAACCTTACAAGAAGCCGAACCCATGAAGACAGAACCGATTCATGAACCATCGGCTGCAACAACTTATGAGGAGCGACACATGTCACAATGGGATTGGTTAGATGGTTCACCTACCGAATTGAGCACAGATGACTCATCACCTAGTACCGGAGAAATCGTTCTAGAAGAGATACCAGAAGACGGGTCACCAGAAGCTGTTATCAAAAAGCTTAAAACCGAGCTCGAGGTTTTGACTCGGCAAGCTGATGTTACTGAGTTAGAGTTACAGACTCTCCGTAAGCAGATTGTGAAGGAGAGAAAGAAGGGCCTGGAGCTATCTACAGAAGTAAGTTTACTGATCGAAGAAAGAAACGCGTTCAAGGAAGAATGTGAAAGGCTGAAGGAGACTAAGAAATGTACTGAAGAAGTCAAAGTCAAAGGGGATCCGTGGGATCTTGTTGATGAATTGAGACAAGAACTTAATTACGAGAAAGATTTGAATTCAAATCTCCGGTTGCAGCTTCAGAAAACACAAGAATCGAACGCTGAGTTGATTCTTGCAGTACAGGATCTTGATGCAATGCTCGAGTCAAAGTCAAAGTCCAAGTCAACTGAAACAGACGTCGACGAAAAAGAAGAACAACAAAAGGCTTTGGAAGAGATCGTTAAACAACATAGCGGTATGCAAGATGTGCATTTACTCGAGCAAAATATAAACGATTTATATGACGAAATCGAGTCATACAAACGAGATAAAGACGAGCTTGAAATGCAAATTGACCAAATGGCCCTTGATTATGAAATCTTAAAGCAGGGAAACCATGACATGTGTTATAAGCTTGAGCAAAGTCAACTTCAAGAACAGTTAAACATGCAATATGAATGCACATCTTATGATGTGGTCAACGAACTCGAGACACAAATCGAGGGTTTAAAAACCGAGCTAAAACTTAAATCCGAAAAGCTTTCAGACTCGGTTCTTGCAATCGAAGAGCTTGAAAACATTATCAACAATTTGGAGAAAGGTTTAGAAGATCAAGCAGACAGGTTTGAAGCCGATATTGAAGATCTTATAAATGCAAAAGTCGGGCAAGAACAACGAGCCATTCGTGCAGAAGAAAGTTTAAGAAAGATGAAACTACAGAATATCAACACGGCAGAGAGATTACAAGAAGAGTTTAGAAGGCTTTCAACACAAATGAATTCTAGTTTTGAAGCGAACGAGAAGGTAACAATGAAAGCTATCAACGAAGCTAATCAGCTTCGTGTAGAGAAACGGGGTCTCGAAGAGACGGTCAAGAAAGTCAAAGAAGATCTAGACTCTCTTAACAAGCATCATGAAGAAAGAATGGTTGACCTTTCGGGTCAAATAAGTCAAAAGTCAAAGGAATTGGAGAAAATGGAGGAACATGTTGAGAGGCTAAAAGAAGATAACAAGATTCTTGAAGATGAAAGAAAGAATCTTGAAAATGTTAATGAACAAATGAAGTTGTTATTAAAAGATTATGAAAATGAAAAGGAGAAGCTGAGGAAGCAGGTGTCTCAACTAAAAGATGAGATTAAGAAGAATGAAGAGGCGTTAATTAGCATGGAGAAGAAGATCAAGGAGGGAAGCAAAGCGGTTTCAAAACATAATACTCGAAGTTCGAAAGAAGTAACCAATTTCAAAAACAAAATAGAAGTACTCGAGGTAACGTGCTCTATTTTCTCATTTCAAGTTGGCTTATTGACCATTCATATTTGAACAGGGGAGATTACGACTTACGAGCATAGCCATTTTACCAAACTTGTTTACCCAAATAGCCATTGACCATTTTTTAAATAAATCAATTTTACCGTTACAAATGATTACATCCGAATCAAATTAAGCCACGAGTCTTAAGAGTATGAATTCTTGGCATACAAGCTTTTGCACATATATGAACAAAGGATGGATATGTGTCAATATCCTTTAGGGAATCAAATGCGCAGTGGGAGCAAATCTTGCCAAGTTTTGCACCAAGTTATACATGTCCCGTTGTGATTGGTTTTCCACTTCATAGAAAGGCGTGAACGGTCAAATTGATAACTTTTAAGAGAATATATCTTTGGTAATATATTTAGAAAAAATGGCTATTCATGTGAGTTTTCGTTTGAACCGCTAATTGCATAAAAAAGCAACCAGCTTATTTTCGACGAGAAAAAACCATCAACGTTTCAAAAACTTCGATTCAAGGTTAACATTATCAAAAGTTGCAGCGTGTAATCATTTTTGACTAGTCACCGGGTCAAATTGCCTTTAACCGAATTTTTTAAATGTTGGTTACCTAATTCAGTTTTTGTATTTTTTGGATGTGTTTTCTGGCCTATATTAAAAAAAAAAAAAGAAACCAAAATAGAAATTTTACTGAAGATTGTTACATCAGTATAATTTCAACGCGTAACATTGGCTTCCGAAAGAAGAATTACACTTGTATAACTCCTAAAACATTGTATTGTATTCGATTATTTGCAGGGCCAAATAAAAACAAAGGAAACTGCATTGAAGAGCTCTGAAAAATCGTTCCTTGAGAAGGAAAAAGATCTTCAACACAAAATCAAAGAATTGGAAAGAAAATTGCAGGTTCTTGATGAAAGCACTGCTATTTCAAAGGTAGCTCAAAAAACCTATTATTCTTTTTATTAAATACACCAAAGTTTGAATATTTCTTACCCACCATATTAGCATAATAACATTATTAATTGATAATATTATTTGGGTCACAGGCATCTGCAGCTGATGAAATGGCATTATTAAAAAGGCAAAACAAATCCATGGAGGTGGAACTGGTGGAAATGCAAGAAAGATATTCAGAAATAAGTCTTAAATTTGCAGAAGTGGAAGGTGAAAGGCAACAACTTGTTATGACTCTAAGAAACCTCAAAAACTCAAAGAAATGCTAGCTATAATAATACATATGTATACATATAGTGGTGCGTTCTGTTTTTTATTAGAGAACCACGATGACCACATAAACGCTTGCGTGTACTATGATCAGATACAATGCATAAATATGGTTACGTTCTTGTGGTTCTCTATTTAAAATTGAAACGACCCTCTATATAATATAATATTGTGAGTGATGTATAAATTAGTAATATATGGTTTTATTTCATTCTTTTTTCAACTTTGGTTATCTTCGAGAAATTTTATATCCATTTTATGGATAATATAAGATATACCTAGTAGTTTACATTTGTAACAGCCTAGTTTGAGATAATAGAAATTGTTGTGTTTAACTTTGGACTTTTCTTTGTGATGTTACAAATCAGAATTGGTCCCCTTTGTAGTGCATAATAGTGTTGTACTTTATGCATGAAAGGTTAAGATTCTTGATTTCATGTTAGGAGTCAAGAGTGGCAGAATGTCATGTTCAAACTTGAGGGTGTTCAGAGGTTGCCCCCCCCCCCCCACCTTTTGATGCATCATTATGTTGTACTTTTTGCATTAGCAGTTGTACTGTTGTGGGATCAAACTTTTTTTTGTCAAAGTAGTTGTAGAAGTTAACAAATACCTTGCTTGTTTGAAAAGATTGCAGACTTACAGCTTTTCCTTTTCATATCTATTTGGATTTCTGGTATATATATACAACCTGGAGAATTATTTTATTTGTTTATTTATTTATTTATAAATTATAAGTCTCATACCCATCATAAAAAAAAAGTACGAGATAGAGCAATCTAATCGAAATAGATTAACCGGTAAATTAGTTATGATTCTGGTTAAGGGTGTTCTATAATCGAACGTTAGACCAACCTCTCTATTAATTAAATCATCTTTAGAAATATACCTTAAAAATAGGTATAGTTTTTATTACGGAAAGAACAGTCTTGTATGAAAGGGTACTTAAATAGTTAATGTGATTATCAAAATTATCGTATTTGATTTCATCGGAACCATTGTAAAAATAAGAGTGCAACTTAAACCTAATATGTAATTAATCATGTGATATTACAACCATGAGAAAAAAAAACCAAATAATTATTTTGAATAAATTTATTTAGTGAACTCAACTTTTAATTGTAACTGGCCATAAAGATTTGCATCTTTAAAAATACATTGCAGAATTAGCTGAATTTACCAAACTGATCCATAATCGTTAACCAAGCATTCAGTCATAATTATAATTAAGCAATCTTTCATAACTGAAGCTTGAACATGATTATGGTTAATTCTCTATAACCAAACAGAACCGACCACACCCTCTAATGAAATGAATCTTACCTCTATGTTTTCTTTATTGAACCTCTCTGGACCCTTCTTCGGTCTCCACTCTCTCCTCATGCTATCAAAAAACCTTGACTCGTGATGAAAGTGTGTGAGATTTCTTTAATTTATTATGCTTTGGTTCGTGTTTGACCTTATAATTCACCAATAGAGAACATGGTTCTTTTGGTTGACTCTTGCAATGCCCATATATTTTTTTTATGAACAGAGTGTTAAGGGAAAATACCAAAAAAACAACATATTACTTACGCTTTACATGATGAAACTATCAAAGATATTCAACATTCACAGCTCAGCTAATTGATGTATTTCTAGATGATAATATTTTGCTATATTTTCCATATTTGGTGTAAATCAATTCCTAGTCTATAGGAAACTCTCTGTATAAATATTTGCATTGTAATACAACTAATACACGTTTATACCCATCATAGAAGCAGTTCATGCTAGGGATACTACTATTTCCTTTCATGAACTGCACGAAAAACTAATCAACCGCGAACTTGAACTCGTTCAAGCATCGGGCACCGCCAAATCCTTACACCAACCTGCTTCTGTCTTTGCAGCCCAGACCCGACCAACCTCAAACCACCGGTCATCTTCAAAACCTTGGTCGTCTCGCACGGCTAATCCATCACTGGGCCTGTTACCTACTCCCAATCCCGCTGCCACACCTAAACCATTTTTGGGAAAGTGCCAATGTTGCTTTAACAAAGGTCATACACTTGCTAACTGTAACATGTTCAAACAGTTATATCCACAGGTTGTGCTCCCCACATATCAAAGGCATTTCAACACAAGTCAGCCACAAGCACATCTCATGGGACTCAACAACAACACAACATCAAACAAACCTTGGCTATTCGACAGTGGGGCTTCACATCACAAAACAAATGACCTAAACGCTATGTCTCTACACACTCCATATGACGGTACTGAGGAACTCATTATAGGTGATGGTTCGTCTCTTCCTATCACTCATGTCGGTTCTATTATTCTACATTTTCCAAATGTTTCTTTCAAATTAAACAATGTCCTTTCCGTTCCATCTCTGTCTCGTAATATAATCTCTATATCCCAGTTATCTCTAGACAATAATGTACTAATTCAGTTTTTTTTTTGTGCATTTTGTCATCAAGGATTGCCAAACCAACCTCCCCCTCCTCCACGGAACAAGTAGTCATGGCGTCTACGAGCTCCGCCCTATCAAATCTCCTCAAGTTTTCTCTATGCAATCAAATAAGGCTCTCCTTTGGCATCATCGCCTCGGCCACCCTCATTTTAAAGCTTTACAACATTTATCTACTTTTGTTTCATCAATTAGGAATTCTCATGATTCATGTAATTCTTGTTGCATAAATAAAAGTCATAAACTTCTCTTTCATTTGTCTACGCTTTCATCAGATGCTCCATTACATTTATTGTTTTCTGATGTATGGTCGTCTCCGGTTTAGTCATTTGATGGATTTAAATATTATATCATATTTGTTGATCATTTCACCAAATACATATGGATTTATCCCCTTAAACATAAATCCGACTCTCTCACTACATTCATTCGTTTTCAAAAATTAGTTGAAAACTATTTTCAAACCAAAATTAAACAATTATTCTCGGATAACGGCGGTGAATATATCAAATTAGCTTCTCACCTTTCTTCTTGTGGTATTACTCATCTTACCTCTCCACCTCACACATCGGAACACAATGTCTACGCCGAACGTCGTCATCGGCACATTGTTGAAACCGGTTTAGCCTTACTATCTCATGCCAAAATACCACTAAAGTTTTGGCCTTTTGCTTTCACCACAGCAACATATTTAATCAACCGCCTTCCCAGCTCTACGCTAAAAAATGACTCTCCCTTCTATCGTTTGTTTCATAAACTACCAAACTATGAAAAACTTCGCAGTTTCGGTTGTTTATCTTACCCTTGGCTTCGTCATTACACGAACCACAAACTACAACCTCGTTCCAAACAATGCATTTTTGTGGGTTACTCATCTACTCAAAATGCATACCACCTTCTTGATCCTCTCACCAATAAAGTTTACACTTCACGTCATGTACACTTTGTTGAATATATTTTTCCTTTTGAAACCTTAACTCAAACATCCACTGTGCACGTTCCAACTCCGGACTCATGGTTACCAATCACCATTAATCTCATTCCTTTAACACAGCCATGCACCCCAACATTAAATATCAACTCTACCCCCTCCATACCCACTCCCCAAAACCACCATCATGAGACATCTCACACCACTCCAATCTCACCAAATACTTCCTCTAACTCTACTACAACACCCAACATTCAACCAAACATTCAAATAGAACCCAATACCCAAACTGTCTCTCACACACTTCTGACCGAAACCAATACTCATACGAACCCGAAAATACCAATGACACCGAACCTACTTTACAGACCACCTCTCAAACCGAATCTGAAAACCACACCATTCCCGAACCAGTCACAAAAAATACTCACCCCTCTACTCGTACTCAACGCAAACCAAACCCAAAGTATAATAATTCGGATTTTGTTCTCTATCACACCACTACACAACCTTTTCCCGAACCCTCCACCATCACACAAGCCTTGAAACAACCATCATGGCGAAAGGCAATGCAAACTGAGTACGACGCCCTCCTTCATAACAACACTTGGACTCTTGTTTCCCCCGAGTCCGTTCCTAATATTGTTGGATGTAAATGGGTTTATCGCACTAAGTTTAAACCTGATGGTTCCGTTGATCGCCTCAAAGATCGTCTTGTTGCTAATGGTTTTCATCAACGCCCCGGCTTGGATTACACAGAAACATTTAGCCCGGTTGTGAAACCGGCCACTCTTCGTCTCATTCTTGCTTTAGCCGCTTCCAATGATTGGTGTCTTTGACAACTTGACATCAACAACGCTTTCCTTCAAGGAACTCTCACCGAGACCGTGTATATGTCTCAACCACCTGGTTTTGTCGACTCATCCTTTCTCAACCATGTTTGCAAACTAAATAAAGCAATCTATGGTCTTCGCCAAGCCTCGCGTGCTTGGTATGAAGAACTTAAATCATACCTTCTATCGCTTCATTTCCAACCAACCATTTCTGATTCATCTCTCTTTGTTAATCACTCAACCATTTCTCCTATATATGTTCTTGTCTACGTCGATGATATTATTATCACCGCTCCAAACCCCTCTCTCGTTGCCTCTTTCATAAAATCTCTATCCTCTCGTTTCTCTCTCAAGGATCTTGGTACTTTATCTTACTTCCTTGGAGTAGAAGTTTTACCTCATTCTAGTGGTCTTTTTCTTTCTCAGGCAAAATATATCCTTGATCTCCTAAATAGAACCAATATGACTGATTGTAAGCCGACCACCACACCTATGGCCTGTTCGGTTCCGCTCACCGTAGGAGACAGTGCACCAATACCCAATCCTACAGAATATCGCACTGTTGTTGGAGCTCGACAGTATCTGTCTCTCACTTGACCAGATGTTGCATTTACAGTCAACAAGTTATCCCAATTTATGCACTCTCCAACACATAATCATTGGGCTGCCATTAAACATTTACTAAGGTACTTACATGGCACAATTCATCATGGGTTACTTATTAAAAGTCACTCCCCGTTACAATTGCATGCTTTCACCGATGCCGATTGGGCGGGTGACAAACATACATACCGAAGCACGTCTGGTTACATTGTGTACCTTGGTTCCAACCCGATCTCTTGGAGTTCAAAAAGGCAGCCCACGTTAGCCCGCTCATCCACCGAAGCTGAATTCCAGGCAGTTGCATCCACCACTGCTGAGCTACAATGGCTTACGTCCCTCATGTCTGAGCTCGGTTACCAATCCACTGTCACACCCACCATTTATTGTGACAACCTAAGTGCAACACATTATTCGGCTAATCCAGTTTTCCATTCCAGGATGAAACACCTAGCCTTAGATTTTCACTTTGTTCGTGAAAAGGTTCAACAAGGTTTTCTACGGGTCACTCATATTGCGGGAGATGATCAGCTTGCGGATGCACTAACCAAACCTCTACTAAAATACCTTCATCAGTTCCTATTGTCCAAGACTGGTCTCATTCCAAGATCGTCCATCTTGCGGGGGCATATCAAAGATACTCAAATTAAAGATATTCAACATTCACAGCTCAGCTAATTGATGTATTTCTAGATGATAATATTTTGTTATATTTTCCATATTTGGTGTAAATCAATTCCTAGTCTATAGGAAACTCTCTGTATAAATATTTGCATTGTAATACAACTAATACACGTTTATACAAGCTCTTATAGAAACTATGAAAATTAACTTTTGCATCACTAAGACCAAGTAATAGGTGGATCGTGTGCGCTACTCTTCACCCATATAAATATCTCATTTCCTTTGTTCCGTCGATCATTGACGTATATTCACTTCCTTGCTATTAAAGATTTTGTTATTTCATGCATTCCATATGCACCAACATGCACATGATAATCTTAGTGTAGCGCCAATGATCTTCTTTCTCTTTTTAAACCCTATGACAAGCTTATGAGTCTCCAAAATATCGGTTATGGAAAAAGCAAATAATGGTTCAATCTTGCACCATTGACTGATTAAAAACCAAACCATATTTACTATTTCGTACAACACCAAAAGATGTTCAACCGTCTTGTCCTGTTGTTTTTTTTTTTTTTTTGAATGTTAATGCTTTCCTCCTACTATTTACAATATACCACCATTGCCAGGAATCGAACCATTGTCCTGTTGTTGTCCTGTTGCCCACATAAAGAGCTAAGACTTAATGAACTTGCATATGCCATCGCCATCTAAGTAATGCCGATCTAGAGGGGAGCCTTTCGATAACGACACGATAGTTGAACACATTTACCTTTTCTATGGCACTCAATTGTTCCATTCGTACTTATATTCATTGTATTCTTGTAGTAATGATCCGATACAAGCCGAATAGACTTTACCGGAAAATAATGCTCTTCATCCAAATGCCACTTCCAAATGTGCACCTCTTAACATCACATTATTAAAAATTTTTGGCATACTTGCCATTCTGCCAATTCGTCATGGATGCTCTAAGTTCTATATCAATGTGCCACCAACGTTCACAATTGAGTCGGAGATGAATGCTGATTATTTTTTGTCAACTAATATGTTTTATTTACAAACGTTTTATAAACTTACTCACTCAACAAGCCAACATTATTTCTGATCGAACACCCAAAACTTATTTTTAGATTACACTAAAATATGTAGTTTTTTTTCTAGCATAAAATAAAACTATAAATTTATAATCTATAGTGGCGAATTAATTAAATTGAGTTTGACATAAAACTTATAACCACCTAGAGCAATTTTGTTTAGATAAGGCTAATGACCCCTTAATGTTAATTAAACCCTTTTCAATTTGTTAATATTCCCATGATATGTATTAATAAATATATATTTAACTTTTTTTACATCAATGAATTGCATAATGATTCACAATCTCACTAAATGATGATTTAGCATTCCAGTTTGTGCCCAAACTACTTGCTGAATGCACATCGTTTCCCATTTGCTTCAATAATGAATTCTTATATAGATAGTTTATTTTTTCTTTTTTTCTCTTAATGTTGTCGGTTTGGAACTTGGGGGATATGATTCTTGATTAAGGTATTAGAAAAATTATTGATGATTATCTTCTTTCGAAAGGGACACGAAACAGACTATTTTGGTTAATTTTTTTGCCTAAAAAGTCAACAAATGTGCATGTCATGGGTTCTTAGTTATTACTAGAGTAGATTAATTGACATAATAATTTGTTGGAAAATTTAGAAAATGTGAATGGAAATCAATTATTGTAATAATAATATAAAACTCTTGATTGTGAAATTCTTGAGTAAAGTGGCTTGATGACACTTTATGAGTTTTTATTATTACATTAAGTCACTAATTAAGTGAGACAATTGTTTTCTTTCAACTCTTGAATATATTATTTGGCTTTGTGCCTCATTTGAAAAAAACTAGACAATTGTGTTCACTTAAAAAATCCATATGGTTAGAGAGGAGTACTCTCTACTTGATTCCTTCATCACATTATTCTAACATATTCATTTTCAAGAATACCGATATACCCGATGTAACCTCGGGCTCGTAGCCTTTCCCGGCAGTACATACTGCTTCGGCTGTTATACCCTGGGAGACAGACGGGCTCTTTAGTAGAGACCCGAAATCTGTTTTAAGGGAAGCGTATTGAATACGTGCCTCAACCAACGCTCAATATATATTATTACGTTCATGTTTTGTTGCAGCCAATGGAGTTGGGTCAGGGATAAGAATCTGTAGCCACACCAAGGAAAACTAAGACGAATGTGAAGATACTCAACGTGTGGAAGACTCGAGTCAAGAAGTTTTGGTGAAGTTCTCACCAAAGACACCGACACGAATCTATATTAGTTCTCTATATTAATTTTATTTTTGGTTTTGTACACGGTATTCTACTACAATATTTCCCCTATAACGAGAGTATCGTTATACTTATTTATTTAATCACTTTAAATATTATTGTGACCCATGTCCAACAATCTTAAAACAAATTTTTTCATAAGATTGTTGCTACAATCTTAAAACCTTATTTATAAGGATTTTGGGTTCACGAAATGGTTTGAAATAAAAAATATTTTAGATATTATAATCTTATAAATATATTTTTTTTGGGAAATTATGTGCGTAGTACAACTTGGTGTTTTTGGATTTTAAAGATCATGATGTAATCTTAAATCCTATACCGTGTTACAAAACGTAATATTTGATTCAACCGTTTGGTTCTAAAAAACGATTTGTGTAATCGTTTGTATTCTAACTATAGTGTTAGAACCGATCTTGGAAAACCATTGGGTTTCATTAGTTTTTGTTTAACGATTTTTGCAATCGTTTATGTCTAACAATTGTGTTAGAAATGGTTTTAGGTAAACCATTCGTTTCTTGTAAACGTTAAATATCTTACAATGCGTGTAAGATACGATTTATTTATAACGTTTTGTGTAAACGTTAATTTTCTAATGGGCGTGTTAGAAAATATTGTAGTGAGACGTACATGTGTGTTTTGGTGAAATAGTGCACAAAAGATTCCACGTATGTCCGTTCATATTCCTTCCATTAACTTATTAATAATTTAAGCATCGACTCGGTGTTAATGGAGCGATCTTTGGGCTATACATTAGAAAACCAACATTTATAAGGTTTTGTCATAATGACTATTGGTTCATGAATGTATTGTCTTTCTTCTAACGTGCGCGTTAGAATTGTTTAAGTTCTAACATGTTTGTTGGAAATTGTTTATTTTATAAACCATACTGATTGAATATGTTTTATGTGAACATTTAATTTTCTAGTATGTGCATTAGAAACATTTATAAATGGTTTATTTTATAAACTCTATCCTTTGAAAACGTTATTATATGAAATGTTAAGGTTTATAATGTGCGCATTATATTAAATCTAAATCATATAAAACTGTTTGATGTTTGATTTTATAATTTTTTTTATATTAATAATATAATATTTTGTAAAACTAAGGAAATGATTTAAAATGATTCTAAACTAAGTTTTGCATATTTTAAATTTTTTAAATGGTTCGCTACTCTTGCTAAAAGTAGTATATATTAAACTAAGATAACGTTCACAAGGATACTTTATGGGGACAACAACTTCGTGTTGTGCGAACAAGATTGATTGTTCAAGCTTTGCTACTTAAGTGTGGTAATTGTAACAAGTTGATTTTATTTGAACATATTTGTTCAAGAGTATGGTTTCAAAAGTGAAACGAGGATATGGGGATATGTGTGCATGGATTTCTATTTGAGGGAATACTTGTATACATAATATAAAATGATATCACTGAGATGATTATCCATATGGATTTGATGTGTAAATGTCGTATGCTTATCCATATGGAGTTTTGAATTAATATATGAATTAATATATGTTAATGGCATATTAACTCCTTGGAAATTCACTAAGTGTGGATTGTAACATATGAATTAATATATGTTAATGACGTATTAATTCCTTGGAAATTCACTAAGCGTGAATTGTAACATATGAATTAATATATGTTAATGACGTATTAATTCCTTGGAAATTCACTAAGCGTGAATTGTAACATATGAATTAATATATGTTAATGACGTATTAATTCCTTGGAAATTCACTAAGTGTGAATTGTAACATATGAATTCATATATGTTAATGACGTATTAACTCTTTGAAAATTCACTAAATGTGAATTGTAACATATGAACTAATATATGTTAATGACGTATTAACTTCTTGGAAATTCATTAAGTGTGAATGGTAATGAGATATTTAAATCCTTTGATATTCATCATTGAAAATTCACCGACTTAATTGAATTTAAGTAAATCTCAAGAAATTTACTATAATATGCTTACGATAGCGATGGACATATAGATGTTTCTACCATCATTCACTTTGTTTGAACTATATGGAAGTTTTATCTTTCATTTCGGGAGAGTATCCCAATAAATAGTTTCAAGAAACAAAAATGAAATGTATAAATTGTTTTATGCAAATGTGAATACCAAGAGCTTGAGAGTTAATCCAATTGACTTTATCTCAACATAATAGTGATTGTAGATAAGTAACATTAATCATGATGAATGTATTCATCAAAATAATTTGGATTAAGACTTATGTTCAAAGTCCATATAAGTCAATGATGAAGCCTTGGAGATCAAAGGAAAATAAGTTATGTTCTTTAAATGAATGATGAAGTTATGTATGCACTATATACAATAACTCGTGAGACTTTCCTAAGTATTAAGGTTTGGGGTTGTGAATAGGTCTCATAATTTTGTCTAAACAAAGGGTTGAGTGTTTCAAAGTGATATTGTAATGGCTGTGAATGATCAGAATGATGCATCTTCTGTTCACATGCTAAAGTATTGTAGTCTAAAGCATGCTAGACTAATACTTGTTAATTATGGTTCTTTATAAAGACTAATTAACGTGAAATTTGAAACATCAACAACACAAGAATGAATTTGTGTATAGACAAATTTAAAGAAATTTTCATTTAATCTAAGGAAATGATATAACTTGTGAGGATCACAAGAAGACCTCGAACTCTTTAGGTATGTTCTAGATGGTGATTTATTCTAGATCTGTGATGGTTTGTTAACAACCTTATGACAAGTTTAGCTTAAACTTTAGAAAGTGGTGGAAGCTAACACTAAGGCATGTGTTATGAACCACTGATACAAAGACGTGGTCTTGTTCAAATCATAAGTGTCGAGTTGTCTTCATAATTAAAGTTAAACAAACTATATCAAAATGCAAGAAATTTGGGGGAAGTCATTTAAGAAACTACTCTTTAGAAGTATGTAGAAATGGTAATTGATATGATTTATCAAATTTGTGTGGAAAGGAAGAACTTTTCTCTACCCCATTTGAAAGTTGGATGATGTTATCCAATAACACTTAAATGTGGGGGGTGTCTTGCATTTGAACGTGGAAGGTTTACCTATAAGGATACCCCATTTGAAAGTTGGATGATGTTATCCAATAACACTTAATGTGGGGGAAGGTTTACCTAAAAGGATAATTATCTAAAAATTTTAAACATGTGACCTCGTGGAGTACACAATGGTCATAACGATCTAATCTAGTGATTAGAATCGAATGCCAAATGGTTGCTAGATGTATGATATGGCATACTAGAGGCAATATTAACTTACAAGTTAAGAGCACGTCATAACAACTCATCTTAATTGAAATTATCTAGTATGACTTGACAAAGTCATAGATAATGGTTTTGGATCCAACAACCCAAGGGTTGATAAGAGATGGAGTTGTGGAATGAGACTAAAGCCCATGAAAAAAAAGGATATATGAAGGAAAACCTAACTTAGTTGACTGGAGATCCCAAAATCTAAGTTCAATAGGACAACCTAATTGTATATCTAAGGGTGGTCACTGTGGAGGCATAGCCAATGTATAAGTTGACATATAAGCTAATATATATTTATATATATATCCTCCTAAATTGTAAAGGGAGTGTAACTACTTCCTAGTCCATTCCTATAACAACAGTGGCATGTTGTGAGGCTAAGCATAATTTATGGTTAATGATTTATGGAAGTCATTATAACCTCAATGCTTTTAATGATTTATAAATAATCACCTATGTGAAAGAGAAGTGAGGTCGCTTCGAATGAAAGTGTGGGGTGCACAATTTTTAGAGCTTTCACAGAACCAGGCTAGTGTTCCAGGACCATAATGGACACGACAATGAGGGGATATGCTCGGGTAGGGAGAGTATTGTGTGAAGTGTATTGTCGTCTACACAAATGGGGGTTAGTTCAAGGACATCGCGTCTACTAACCGCTAGGAGGCTAAGTATAATTCACAAAGGAAGGTTCAAAGGTAACACTTACCTATCCTGCAATACTCAACCGTCGAGGTTCCAATGGATATATTGTGTGTGTTTTGATCAATCTCCATTCATGTGGGGGATTGTGGGAAAATTTAGAAAATGTGAATGGAAATTAATTATTGTAATAATAATAATATAAAACTCTTGATTGTGAAACTCTTGAGTAAAGTGGCTTGATGACACTTTATGAGTTTTTATTATTACATTAAGTCACTAATTAAGTGAGACAATTGTTTTCTTTCAACTCTTGAATATATTATTTGGCTTTGTGCCTCATTTGAAAAAAACTAGACAATTGTGTTCACTTAAAAAAATCTATATGGTTAGAGAGGGGTACTCTCTACTTGATTCATTCATCACATTATTCTAGCATATTCATTTTCAAGAATACCGATATACCCGATGTAACCTCCGGCGCGTAGCCTTTCCCGGCAGTACATACTACTTCGGCTGTTGTACCCTGGGAGATAGACAGGCTCTTTAGTAGAGACCCAAAATCTGTTTTAAGGGAAGCGTATTGAATACGTGCCTCAACCAACGCTCAATATATATTATTATGTTCATGTTTTGTTGCAGCCAATGGAGTTGGGTCAAGGATAAGAATCTGTAGCCACACCAAGGAAAACTAAGAAGAATGTGAAGATACTCAACGTGTGGAAGACTCGAGTCAAGAAGTTTTGGTGAAGTTCTCACCAAAGACACCGACACGAATCTATATTAGTTGTTCTCTATATTAATTTTATTTTTGGTTTTGTACACGGTATTCTACTACAATATTTCCCCTATAACGAGAGTATCGTTATACTTATTTATTTAATCACTTTAAATATTATTGTGACCCATGTCCAACATAATTTTCATAGTTTCAGGCTCCGGATGGGTGTTAAAAACAATTAGACCAGTTGAGACCATTTATTATTTATTTATTATTATTGTTGTTATTATAACTGGGGGGTGGGGTGGGGGGGGGGGATAAAACAAAGTATAATTGGTTGCCATGGGAAAGAGTGATTGTGCCTATTCAGAAAGGGGGGGTGGGGGTGGGGGGAGGGAGGGGTTGTCTTGGTTTGGGGTCTTTACGGCCGAACATTGCAAGGCTAGCATGTAACATCCCGAAATTTCAAGATAATATTAATTATATTACTTACTAATAGAGGGAAAGTTTTCTCGGGTTATCAGGAATTAAATAAAAGAATAGGAGTTGGTATGGGTCGGGCTAGTGTCGGGTAATGGATGCGGGTTGTGGACTTGGATTATTTGAGATGGGTTAAATGAGAATGGGATTTAAGGGATATAAATATCCCCTAAACCCAAAATATCTTCATTCTCACCCTACACCCTAAAACTCCTAACACACACATACACACACATCCTAACCAATCAAGATTCGGAGCCGAGACCCGAGGTTTTGTTGATAGATCTGAGTTGGTAAGGTAAGAACAAATCCAACAAAGCTAATATTACTGTAAATGGTTAGGATTGGATGGGTTAACCGGACCCGAAACCCAAACTGCCCAAATCGGACCCCTAAAACGTCGATTTTAGGCCAATTTGATGGTTGGGATTTGTAGGCGCCGATCATACGATTCCGTGGGTACCAAAATCGAGTTATTTGGCTAAGAAACAAAGGATTTATGGGCAAACAGATCTGCAGCGCGATAACTTCGCCTGCAAGATTAAGTTCGCCTGATGAACTTCGCCTTCAAAGCGTAACTTCGCCTTCAAGCGTAAGTTCGCCTAAGGTTTAACTTCGCCTGAAGCCAAGTTCGCCTAAGGTTTAACTTCGCCTGAAGCCAAGTTCGCCTAAGGTTTAACTTCGCCTGAAGCCAAGTTCGCCTAAGGTTTAACTTCGCCTGAAGCCAAGTTCGCCTAAGGTTTAACTTCGCCTGAAGCCAAGTTCGCCTAAGGTTTAACTTCGCCTGAAGCTAAGTTCGCCTAAGGTTTAACTTCGCCTAGAGCTAAGTTCGCCGAGGGTTAACTTCGCCTAAAGCCAAGTTTGATTATAAAATAAATTATAAAGCGATAAGTTAAAGTAAGCTAATACTAGGCCACCAGATTAGGTCAGACGAGTATTGATACGTGTAACTTGTACAGTCAGCCGAGCCCAGATAGAGAAGGGATTTACAGCTATCAGAAGAAAGAAGCAGAGTTCAGGTGAGTTTCTAGCCCCATTTCCTTGTTATGTTTTCGGGGCTGTGTGCATACTTGATGTGAAGTGTGAATACACTTACCTTAAGTGGTAAGTGTATGCTATAGATGTTATACGAGGTATATATTTTATAATGCTTGTCGGTACGTGAACGATCTTCGGATATTGCACGTATCGCCAAGGATAGTAAATTCCAAGTGGTTGATAGTGTGTACGAATGTTAGGATGTGACTGGTTTAATACGTAAATACCGAACTGATATGAGGTGTGATATAGGCAGGTAGAGGTAGAGTGTGTTAAAAGTGGCAAGTGTCTAGCAAGGGTGTTAGTGACATAACGCGAGCGCATGATAGGGAAAGCCTGTACGTGCCATTGTTATTATGTGTGTATGATTGTTGATGTGACATGCTTACTATGTAAATAATATGAAGTGTGTTGTAGACAAGTAGAAGTAGAACGTGTTAGAAGTGGCAAGAGTCTAGTAAGAGTGTTAGTGGCATAACGATAGTACGTGGTAGGGTAAGCCTATACGTGCCTTCGTTATTAAAGTGGCAAAGTGGCATAACGTTTTACGTTATTAAAGTGGCAAAGTGGCAAAGTGGCATAACGTTTTACGTTATTAAAGTGGCAAAGTGGCATAACGGTTTACGTTATTAAAGTGGCAAAGTGGCAAAGCGGCATAACGTTATACGTTATTAAAATGGCAAGTGGCAAGGTGGTAGGGGTAAATAAGAGGCTAAGTGGTAAGGTAAGCAGGTTATACGTTATTAAAATGGCAAAGTAGCTATTATATAATGCTTGTCGGTACGTGAACGATCTTCGGATATTGCACGTATCGCCAAGAATAGTGATTGTCAAGTGGTTGTTAGTGTGTATTTCTATGATGTGACTTGCTTATTATGTAAATATTGTATAGATATAAAGTGTGCTGTAGACAAGTAGAGATAGAGTGTGATAGAAGTGGCAGAGTTTAGTAAGAGTGTTAGTGGCATGACGATAGTACGTGGTAGGGTAAGCCTATACGTGACTTCGTTATTGGAGTAGCATAAGTGGCATAAAGTGGCACCAGTGGCATAAGTGGTTAAGCTGTAGGGGTAATTAAGTGGTTAAACAGTGGCATGTTAGACAGTGGACTATGTGTCTTCGGATACGTATATATTGTATGAAGTGGTTGTATGATAAGTTGCTTGATTAACTAGAACTCACTCAGCGTAGCTGACTTTTAGTATGCACGCAGGTGAGCTGATTATAGAATTAGCATGAGGATGACACACGGCATGGATTGAACGGCTGGCACCTGAAGAAAGAAGTAAAGATGTTTTAAATATAAAGTTTTGTGTTATGGTATCAAAGAAAAGATTTAATGTTTTGTAACAAATGATTGATGTTTTATATTCCGCGAAAAGTTTTAATAAACTCTGATTTGAAGAACTGTGTTTATGAGTAAATCCGACGCTAAAGTAGGGCTACCGGGTTCGGGGCCTTACATAGCAAAGTGGTGGCGGAGGATTAAAGAAGAAAAGAACGGTTTATGATGGAAGTTTGTGTGGTCGATTCATCATACGGCTAGCTCTTAGAATGTATTCCAGTAAGGATGTCAATCGCAGCTCGTGGCAACAGTATTGGTAACATTTCCTTGACAATAGAGTCTACGGGCTCTAATTTATGACCGAATTGAGATGTGTTATTGGAAACAATATTCATTGTTTGGGGTTGATAATTTGGTTGGGGAGGAACTGGCCTCTTTGTTTTAGGTTTTTGTTATTACTTGCTTTAGAGAAATCCAATATGTGCAATTTGTAGACTGTTTGGTTATGCACGAGAGGGAGGTGTGCGGTGTGTGGGAGTGGTCGAGACAACCAGAGGCGACATAGGAAGTGGAGGAGCTAATACAAATGTCGGTGCTATGTGAAGAGGTACGCATTCATTCGAGAAGTGAAAAGTTAAGGTGGGGATGAAAGGCACACGAAAGGGTTCATGGTTAAAATTTTGAAAGGTGGGTTACTATTTGAACACGATTTACTCATTCACATGGAATAATGGGTTCTAAAGAAGGTTTGTATTTTGGCTTGGTTAGCGGGTTTGGAGATGTATTAGTGGAATTAGCTAAGAGAAATGTAAGTTTTGGGCCGGTTCTGTGTTCGATTTGTCGGGAGTATGAAGAAACCGTGGAGCGTTTGTTTGTATCGTGTGGGTTCGCTATAAACAAAAACACTTGGTAGATAGTATCGATGTGGTGCAAGTTACCCGCGGTGTATGCTTTTAGTGTGTGGGATATTTTGGAACTTTACAAGTATATGGTTTTGCTAAGAAGAAAGCCAAGGTGTTCTATGCCATCTGCCTTGTTACGCTATGAAGTACATGAAAGGCTAGAAATGAGTTGGTATTCACGAGAGGCCTATCCAAGTATCTAAAGTTGTTAGGGAAGTAAAGTCGCTTGGATTTTTGTCGATAAAGAATCGTTCAAAGTAGGGTAATTTATCTTCAAAGAACTGAGGGAGTTTTGTTTCTTATTTGTGTCAATGTATTGAGGCGAGCCGGTGTATTTGGTGGTTGTAAAACTAGTCGTTATTAACAATTACACTAAGAATATGTACATATGTAGTGATAAATGTACTTAATACAAGGGACAAATTATAATAAAAAGTATTATCTTTGGAGGAAGGATAAGAAGTAATCTAAACCATTGATTTTGAATTGTTGAGATTAGTTTGAGGAAAAATTAAGTATAAAACAAGGGAATGACAAAAAATGAATAACACATATTTTTGTTGACTTTCGTTCTCCACATGTAAGGTACATGTCAATTTCACCATCGTTTTCCATAACTTTTTTATACGACATCTTTTTTAAAAAAAGCACCTTATTAATGAGCGTTTTTTTATTTTTAATATGAGTATCATATTGTTATAAAAAAATAAAAAAAAATTAATGGGGTTTTTTATACATTGTGTAATAGGTTATATGCATTGTGTTTTTTCTTCATTATGTGATCCAATTATGTTTTAACGTAGTGTTTTTTACATTGCGTTTTTATTGTGTTTTTCATAGTGCTTCCCATTGTGTTTTTCCAGTGGCCGTTTTCCTATGACTTTTTCCGATAACCTTTTTGGGTGATTGTTTTTCGGTGACTATTCAGCGATTTTTCCGGCGAACTTTCTCAGGATTGTTTAGCAGTGATTTTCCTACGAATTTTCCGGCGAAAGTTTCGGAGACTTTTCCGGCGAGCTGGTGGAGGTGGGTGACGATGGGCGATAGAGTGGTGGTGGTTGTAGGAGATGAGTAAAGATGTAAGTGAGTTTTTGAAATTAATATAAATGGGTTTTTGAGATTAAAGGGAGTGGATTTTCAATATTAAAGTAGTTGATTAAAATACTCTTCTTCCTAACCTTCTTAGAAAAATTAAACTTTTTATTTGAATCTAACCCCTTAATACAAATAGTATTGACCATGGAAAAGATTTATTTAAGTTATAATAATCAATTTAGCATTATCGCATTTGTTTAATTTAATGTCAAGATGTCCATTAGCTGGCCTAAACTAACACTTCTAAATTCTTATTGAGTAAATTAATTAAAAGTATTGACAAAATTAATTAAAAGTATTGACATTTTGGTCTTTAATTTTATTGTTTTCTATCAAGTTGCTAATCAGAAAGTAAGGGTATTTTGTCCTGTCGTTAATATTCCGTACATGATAGTCAAGTGCCACTATGTGTGAATAGTTGAATTATTATTCATATTTTTGATCACGGATATAAAAAGATACAAAGTTAAAATTAAAGATACTATCGAGTCATCGGGATAATAGTGTTTTAAGTTCAGGGTCCTTTTTAGGAACAAAGAAATGAAGGTAGGGATTTAGGCCCCTTAATTTATAATGTCTCCAATTTTTAAAATAAAATTAATAATTATACACTTGTAATTTGGGATTTGGATTAATGTGTGTTATTTGAGCAGTGTTTAAACTGAATTATGTCTAAAAAGTTATAAGGAATTGCATTACTTATGTATCTGCAAAAAAATGACAACTTCTTGATTTATTTAAAATGAAAACAAGATAATTTTTGTACAAAAGTATCTCGTTTCTAAACATCATTTTAGGTCACCAATGTGATTGAGTCTGTCATGTTTAAGTTGATTATATCCAAAACTAAAGGAAATTACTATTAAAAACATTTAGAAATGTTCGGTGAATCAATCTTAGTATCATATATATATATATATAATACTAGCTTGAGACTCGTGTACTACATAGATATAACTAATTAAAATAAAATATTAAGTAACTCAGTGAGAGTTTCTAAATTTTAAAATTTGTGATATATCTTTTACTTTTTATATAATTTGAGATATTTTTAATATCTTTATTATTGGTATATTTTTTTTAAATTAAAGTTAAAATTTAAAATTCTTAAATTTAGGTATCTATCTATAATATATATAAAACAAAGATATAAAAATCCTATGTGTCGCGATGTGGTTGCCCCTTTTTTTTGGAGTCACCAGATTTGCTTGATTTTTAAATGGAGGCTTCTCATGCATTTGACCCAAATTCATGGGTATGGGTCTTACCAAACCCAGATATTCCTTAAACGGGTTATAACATCTCATTAAATTAAAAATTATTCTCACCAAATTATTGATGTAAAAATCCTATAAAATAAAAATAGGATATAATAAAAGTTAATATCTTATTTATTTTAAAAAAAGATATATATATATATATATATATATATATATATATATATATATATTATTTAAACTAGAAAACCAATTTGGTAGTAAAAAAAAGTAAACGGGTCTTGAGTCTCATCAAACAATAAGTATATTATTAACTTTCATAAATATTATTTATAATTAAACAATCAATTTTATAGTAAAAAAAAATAAACGGGTCTTGAGTCTCATCAAAACTATATAGCTTTTAAACCGGGTTATAACATCTCATTTATTTGTGAAACAATTTATCATGAAACCATACGTATATTATTAACTTTCATACAATAAAAAAATATAAATTCAAAAAATAAATAAATATTAGAATAAACAATATAAAACAACCCCGTAATACGGGGGATAAAAACTAGTGTAGTTATAGTTACGGAAAAAAAATGATAAGTAATCTATAAAAAATATATTATTTATTTTGTAAGCAATAGGTTTTACAATTTGTTTGATCAAAATTATAAATTTATAAAAAACTAACATTTAATATTTTGAAAATTGTTAAGAAAAAAAATGTATTTTTAGATTATATAGTAATTAAAAATGGAAAATATAATTTGTACGATAGTTAGTAACTATTTTATAATGGATTTTTTTTGGGTATGTTGTTAAATCACGGGTGCAAATTTACTCAGGTAAGCAAACTAATAAAATTAATTTATTTAACAGTTGTTAAATTATATCTGTATGCATTTATTAAATAAACAATAACAATTATTTGTAAGGATTAATGAGGCCATCGGATTTTCCCGGGAAACGTCCAAGCCAAACTCGAACGCCAATGTGAATCCGGTTAAGACAATATAGTCTGGCCTGAGTGGGGTGGAGGGGCTCCTCTTGGAGGAGATGTGACATCCCGTTATAGAAAAAGTCACCATTTAAAAAAAATATGTGAATGATAAGTGGTAAAAACAATTATCTTGTTATTAGGGGCTATATAGATGTAAATATAATAATAATGAGTAATGTTAAAATACAAAGTATAATAAAAATGAGAAATGTGAGAAGAAATCTAATCTATTCATTTTAGATATGGATGATGAAGATTAATTTAAGAAAATAAAAATCGATGAGAAGCGCATGAATTAATAACCCACTTATGATGATTTTCTTTTTACACATGCAAGACACATGTCAATTCCGCTATCATTTTAAAAATCTGTAACTTTTTTATACAACATTTTTTATCATATTAACAAGCTTTTTTTTTTTTCTTTAATATGAATATCATATTGTTATATATAATAAAAAGAGTTATTGGGTTTTTATATTATGTTATTTGGTTATCCATTGTGTTTTTAATTGAGTTTTTCTATGCATTGTGTTATGGATTTTAGTCATTGTGTTTTTCAATTGGTACTCATATTATAAATAAAAGTTAAAATAAAGATTACGTCATTGTGTCTTTTTGTTCACCATTGTGTCTTTGTGCTCAATATTTTTCTTTGTACTTATCATTGTGTTTTAGTCATTGTGCTCAACATTCACTTAATTTGAGATAAATAATATTATGTTCATTGTGTATTACGTTCAAGTCATTGTGTAATATGTAGATTCCACTATGTTTTACGTTTCAGATCATTGTATTATATGTATTTAGCATTGTGTCTTACGTTTCAGGTCATTGTGTTATATGTATTTATCATTGTGTCTTACGTTTCAGGCCATTGTGTTATATGCATTCATTATTGTGTTTTACGTTTCAGGTTTATTGTGAAATATGCATTCATTATTGTGTTTTATGTATTAGATAATTTGTTGCTATATTTCATTATATTTACATATTATTACACAACGGTGTTATTAGTATTAAAAAAACACAATGATCAGTTGCAAGACACAATGTCGAAAAAAACACAATGACAAACAGAAAGACACAATGACGAAAAAAAGACACAATGGTAAGCAAAAAGACACAATGACGTAATTTTTTATTTTATTTTTATATAACAAAACATACTCATATTAAAGATAAAAAACACTTGTTATTATGGTGCAATGTTGTAAAAGTAGGTCTACAAGGCTGAGTACTCCCCGAGTACTTGCTACAAGGTCTGGCGTCGATGGGAGTTTCTTAAACTCCGCCTAGTTTTTAAGAATCGATCAAAGGTGGCCAACATCAGCCATAATCGCATCTAATTGGTCAACTTGGGCCGATTTTGACTTAAAAATAAAACATAATTCATATTTCTATAATATTAAAAAAAGAATCTCACATCTTAAAACTAATGATTTGCAAATTTTAGAATAATTTAGTATCTAAAAATGTATTTATCTTATTTATATTTATATTCACTTATTTTGTTATAAATATTAGTAAACTTATGATATTTGACATATATATAATATTCAAAAGTTAGTTTTCTTTATATTTACCATTTCCGAGTACTCCTCGAGTACTCCGAGTACACCCAACTCCCCAATCGGCCGCCTAGGGTCCGCTTAGCGACTTTTGCAACCTTGTTATGGTGAATTTTATTATAAAAAATAAATGTCATATGAAAAAGTTATAAACATTTAAAATGATGAGGGAATTAACATGTGACTCGCATGTGAAGAGAGAAAATGTGTACTGTTACTTTAATACCCTTTTTCTTTTGATCCCTAATTGATATATGTCAATTAATTATAGTTTTTCACACTTTTTAGTTTTATTAACCTTTATAGAATAACTTAAACCATAATAATATAATCATAATGTATCATTGTCAATTCAACTATCGCATATATAATATAAAAAGTGACTATTTTATCTACTCCGAAAGTGTTGTTTAACGAGAGAGCTTAGGTGAGCCACGAGAGAGCTTAGGTGAGCCACGAAGCCAGCTTCAGCTCATGCTTGTGAGCCGGCCGCACGTTGCTCATTTATGCTTAACGAGTTGATATATGTGCTTGAGCTTGGTTCATAAATTCTCGTCTCATCATATTTAGATTAAACTAAAATTAATCTATATGTCAATATTGAAATATAAAATAATATTAGGGTGGTCCTTAACGAGTTCACTAACCATATTATATGGGGTTATTTATAGATGGTATTAAGTTATAAAGCTTAAAACAAGCCTAATAAGCGAGTCAACGAGTTACCTTGGCTCGAGTTTGAGTACTCGTTTTTAAGTGGGCCTATGTTAGACGAGGTTTATTCAAAAGGTTTGAGAGTGAGCTTCGAGCCACGAGGTTTATGAATGACACTAGTAAAGAGTGAGCAACCAATATCACGTCAACACAACACTTCACATTTTTACTGAAGGTAAGGGAAATAAAGAAGATAAAAAGTGATCTTATCATATTTTTGTGCATATATTTAGTGACCCTATACGTCAGTCCAGATCAAACATTTGGATTTGTTTATATTTGTATCTCAAAAATAACATAGCCACTTGGGTGAGCAGTTAAGAAAACATCCATGTGAAGATGATTATGAACCTTAGCTAGCTAACCTTGCACCCCACCCACCCCACCTCACCCCACCCTAACCAACATATAACATGGACCATGGTTCATAAACAATATTAGTCTCCAGCTTTTGTGTGGGTGAAAGTAGGGATAAGTAAACGGGTACCATGTGACTTATTGACTTATTCCCCTCTATATATTGTATACGTGTAATGAGTCCACCCGAACCACTTTAATAGTTAAGACATTAAAGAAATCAATGTTTGTCTATTTAGTCATTGATAGCAAATAAAACCATTATGTTATTGTACGATTGAATAATCACGATATGTTATTCAGTTGATTGACCCTTGTTATTTAAATTGACCAAGACCCGTTATTTCATGCTCCGTTTCTTAAATTGATCATGTCATATTTTAGCTGAATCATACTAACTTAACTGAATTTACCGGACCCTGTTGATGATGTGAAGAAGAGATGTGGGAGCGATGGGGGAGCAATTGGGGAATGCCAGAGTTGCTTAGGGGTTGCATATGGAGGATGAAAATGAATGAAGAGTAATTTATTTACCGAACTATTGCCGCCAATTTGTTTGATTCGTACACCTCTTACCAATTTTTTCGTATGTATTTGATCCATCTTCTATATATTATGTACACACATACATATATATGTATATGTGTGTGTATAACCGTGGCCAATAATAAGTATGTGGGGTCAGGGTTCGAGTATAAGTTGAAATGCATCGATCAATATAAAAGTTATGCTATATCTCATACAATTTGATGGTTGAGAGACTTTTCAAACATGATATTTTACCTGTAACGTAGTTTTCAAATTTCAAAGAAAAAAATGAGCATAAAGAGTCGGTTTAATATTTTTTAGACAGAATATGACGGATTTTAATTACCAGACTTAATTAGGCTAGCTATCGGCTACTATACCATGCTAAACCTATTTTCCTTTTAATAATTTTCAGTAAATTTAATTAGAAAAAACGTATCATTCATCATCAAGTATATTGCTATATGTTTGGTAACAGCAATTGACTACCGGCAACGGTGGGTTACGGTAGTGGCGAAGCTTGTGCATACACGTCGAGGGGGGCGAACTCAACATGTATAAAAAAAATCATAAACTAGAAGGGGGCAGACTCAAATTTTCGGTCGGAAACGGGTAAATTTACACTATGTATAAAAAACTTTTGGCTGAAAAAGGGTAAAGTTACACCACCGAGCGAAAAAATTGGTTACGATAATCAACGACGAAAAGGCTCACTTTGATATCGGTGATTAATGTTGGATAACAGCATAGGTGGTGTTGGTGGTCAACATAAGTTGGTGACTTGGTGGTGGTGTTTATCTGGTGATGGTTAACTGTGGTGATGGTCTTCGGTCACAAAGAAATAACTGGTGATAAAAGTGGGTCTTGTTTATAAATATCATCGACACTGAGAGGTAAACACTTTAACCTAAAGACAACGTGATGTGTTTTATCATAGAAATTGATATTGTGTTAATTTGATATGGCTTATAAGTGGCAATTTTTGAGAAAGACAACCTATTTTGCATTTTTTTTATGTGACCCGACCCGAAAACTTTGACAACGGATAATAATAAGTTGAAGCATCGGAAAATACTGAACCCATAGGAAAAAAATTTTCACGGCCCCGCCAATGCAATGAATAACATAAGTCATATATCAGTCCCCATCATTATCAACCGATAAATTAGTCTTAAATGCTATGAAATTGAGATAACCCCGTTCATGATACTTTAAACAACTTTTGGTCACCTTCTATGTTTTTATTTGAAGATTTGAAACTACAAACCCTACTGTTCATAGTGGTCGCATCAGATTTTAATGGTTTAGTGATGTCTTGGGTTAATTGTCCCCCCATTGGCATATCTTATGGTGAATATTGTAGGGGTATGGTACTAAAACCCGGTTCTACGACCCTAAATCTATTATGTTTGGCTTATTTCATTACAAGGACTAATACAATATTATTGGGCTGAGGGGGTTTTGTGGAGGTAACCCTAACTGGGCTAGGCCCATTAGGGTATCATGATGGTGGCCATGAGACTCTCTATATAAGGAGGTCTCCACCTCCTTATTGAGGGGTCATGCTCAATAAGAGCCACCACCACTTTTTGTGTCTGTAAACAAGAGATCTTAGGATTTCTTAGCAGTCACCTCCACACCCCCGAAAACCATTGCAGGTCACAGGCGCAGCTGAAGAAGAAGATCAAGACGTGGTTCGTTCATCTCAAAAATCCGTGGAAACATCGTCATGGATCAGGTTAGATTCATTTCATGATTCGACATTGGCGCCATCCGTGGGACGGCAACGAACTGCCCTTCGATCTTCATCTCGGCTGTCAGATCTCTCCCAAGAAAAACACAGATCTGGAAGTTTAAAGAAAAATGCTTCAAAGCTTGTTCTATTAAAGCTCAAAAAGAACCATAGATCTAAAATGAGGCTTCCAGATCTGGGCAAGAAGAAACGGCCTGGTTCGAATGATCAGGTCTCCGGATCTGTGATGGTTCTAAATCTGCTCCGGGCTTCAGATCTGTCCAGATCTGATTTACAGATCTAGGTCTAGATCACAGACCTGGATTTTAGGTCTAAAGTTGCAGATCTGACTCTAAAATTGCAGATCCAGAAATTACCAGACTTCCGCCGCCATGTACGCACGCCCGTGAAATTCTCACTCCGCAGCCGTGCATGTGCCGCCGCGGAAACCACCATCTGGGTTTTGCGCAAGAGACCTCCGCCATGCACGCGCACTCACGAGTCACCACTCTATCGCCGTGCATGCGCGCATCAGGCTACGCGCCAAACTTCAAGGTTGGGAATCCTCCTAATATCCCATATGGCTACGCGCCAAACTTCAAGGTTGGGAATCCTCCTAATATCCCATATGGCTACGCGCCAAGGTTGGAAATCCTCCTAATATCCCATATGGCTACGCGCCAAACTTCAAGGTTGGGAATCCTCCTAATATCCCATATGGCTACGCGCCAAGGTTGGGAATCCTCCTAATATCCCATATGGCTACGCGCCAAACTTCAAGGTCGGGAATCCTCATAATATCCCATATGGCTACGAGCCAAACTTCAAGGTTGGGAATCCTCATAATATCCCATATGGCTATGCGCCAAGGTTGGGAATCCTCATAATATCCCATATGGCTACGCGCCAAGGATGAGAATCCTCATAATATCCCATATGGCTACGCGCCGAACTTCAAGGTTGGGAATCCTCATAATATCCCATATGGCTACGCGCCAAACTTAAGGGTTGGGAATCTTCATACCATATGCTCACGCATCACATATGCCCACGCATATTACGCATGCTTACGCATCACATGCTCACACATGTCACAGTCTACACGCACGCGCACGCAACATTTGCGCGTGGCGCATAACACAAAACCAAAGTCTACGCGCACGCGCATGCAACATCTGCACGTGGCGCGTGACATAAAGTAGCTCGTAAGCCGCCTCACGCGCAAGCTCCACTATTATTACAGCTCATAAGACGCCTCGCGCGCAAGCTGTTATTATTCTTACAGCCCGTAAGTCGCCTCACGCGCAGGCTTTTATTATTCACACAGCTCATAAGACGCCTCGCGCGCAAGCTGTTATTATTCTTACAGCCCGTAAGTCGCCTCACGCGCAGGCTTTTATTATTCACACAGCTCATAAGACGCCTCGCGCGCAAGCTGTTATTAGTCTTACAGCCCTTAAGTCGCCTCACGCGCAGGCTTTTATTATTCACACAGCTCATAAGACGCCTCGCGCGCAAGCTGTTATTAGTCTTACAGCCCGTAAGTCGTCTCACGCACGGGCTTCTATTACTCACACAGCTCATAAGACGCCTCGCGCGCAAGCTGTTATTATTCTTACAGCCCGTAAGTCGCCTCCCGCGCGGGCTTTTATTATTCACACAGCTCATAAGACGCCTCGCGCGCAAGCTGTTATTATTCTTACAGCCCGTAAGTCGCCTCACGCGCGGGCTTTTATTATTCACACAGCTCATAAGACGCCTCGCGCGCAAGCTGTTATTAGTCTTACAGCCCGTAAGTCGCCTCACGCGCAGGCTTTTATTATTCACACAGCTCATAAGACGCCTCGCGCGCAAGCTGTTATTATTCTTACAGCCCGTAAGTCGCCTCACGCGCAGGCTTTTATTATTCACACTGCTCATAAGACGCCTCGCGCGCAAGCTGTTATTAGTCTTACAGCCCGTAAATCGCCTCACGCGCAGGCTTTTATTATTCACACAGCTCATAAGACGCCTCGCGCGCAAGCTGTTATTATTCTTACAGCCCGTAAGTCGCCTCACGCGCAGGCTTTTATTATTCACACAGCTCATAAGACGCCTCGCGCGCAAGCTGTTATTATTCTTACAGCCCGTAAGTCGCCTCACGCGCAGGCTTTTATTATTCACACAGCTCATAAGACGCCTCGCGCGCAAGCTGTTATTATTCTTACAGCCCGTAAGTCGCCTCACGCGCAGGCTTTTATTATTCACACAGCTCATAAGACGCCTCGCGCGCAAGCTGTTATTATTCTTACAGCCCGTAAGTCGCCTCACGCGCAGGCTTTTATTATTCACACAGCTCATAAGACGCCTCGCGCGCAAGCTGTTATTATTCTTACAGCCCGTAAGTCGCCTCACGCGCAGGCTTTTATTATTCACACAGCTCATAAGACGCCTCGCGCGCAAGCTGTTATTATTCTTACAGCTCGTAAGTCGCCTCTCGCGCGCAGGCATTATTATTCTCAAAGCTCATAAGACGCCTCTCGCGCGCAGGCTTTATTATTCTCAGCTCGTAAGTCGCCTCTCGCGCGCAGGCATTATTATTCTCAAAGCTCATAAGACGCCTCTCGCGCGCAGGCTTTATTATTCTTAGCTCGTAAGTCGCCTCTCGCGCGCAGGCATTATTATTCTCAAAGCTCATAAGACACCTCTCGCGCGCAGGCTTTATTATTCTTAGCTCGTAAGTCGCCTCTCGCGCGCAGGCATTATTATGCTCATAGCTCGCAAGTCGCCTCTCGCGCAGGCTCTATTATTATAGCTCGTAAGCCGCCTCACGCGCAGGCTTCATTATTTTTACAGCTTGTCACCATCATGGGGAAAAACTCCCAAAACTCAGACAATAAAGACAAGGCCAAAGAAAAGGGAAAAAACCGCCTCACACCTTATAAAGTCCAGCGCTCCACCTAGACGCTTGCGCGCCCAGGAGCAACACTGGACTTGGGGGGCTTGTAGGGGTATGGTACTAAAACCCGGTTCTACGACCCTAAATCTATTATGTTTGGCTTATTTCATTACATGGACTAATACAATGTTATTGGGCTGAGGGGGTTTTGTGGAGGTAACCCTAACTGGGCTAGGCCCATTAGGGTATTATGATGGTGGCCATGAGACTCTCTATATAAGGAGGTCTCCACCTCCTTATTGAGGGGTCATGCTCAATAAGAGCCACCACCACTTTTTGTGTCTGTAAACAAGAGATCTTAGGATTTCTTAGCAGTCACCTCCACACCCCCGAAAACCATTGCAGGTCACAGGCGCAGCTGAAGAAGAAGATCAAGACGTGGTTCGTTCATCTCAAAAATCCGTGGAAACATCGTCATGGATCAGGTTAGATTCATTTCATGATTCGACAAATATGGTAGGGTTGAATTTATGTGACGTTTATGCATAGGACCAATGTGTGATTGTAGCTTTACATATGGAGAAAAAGAAAGATGAATTTATGTGATTTGATAAATTTTTTTGTATGTCAGATTTAACCCTTCTTTTCATTTTTAGGTCTCTACTGCTCGCACACTTCACGTTATTGTTTAATGTTTTTAGTCATTTTGATTGAAACTTTAGTGAAAATTATCGGTGATAAGGGCTGGATGATCTTTTTATACCCTAATCGGTATGTCTTGAACCAAAAATACTAACATCAAATTGATAAAAACACAAACACATAAAAGTAGCTTTGGTGGAAAATATCTTGGACCCGACAATCTCTAGTCAATTGATATGGCTTTGGTGATTCGTAAGTAATTTCGGGCGTTGATCAGTCAATGACATTTTTACCATGTTAGATGGTTACTTTTTTCACTGAAAGATAATCAACACTAATCGGTATTGTCTTGAACCCAAAATACTAACATCAAACTGATAAAAAACACAAACACATAAAAGTAGCTTTGGTGAAAATATTTGGTTAGTTATCTATAATTAATATTTATTTTATCAAACCTAAAATTATTAATAATAATAATAATAATAATAATAGTAATAACAATAATAATAATAAAAATAGTAATAACAATAATAATATTGATAATTAAACTATTAAAAGTCTAATTTCAAACTTTTGCTTAAAACCCAATCGAATCCCAAATTTCGTTATAAGTCTTGTTTATAAGTATTTCATTTATAATTGACTATTTTTATCGTTAACAATTAGGAAGTTTTGTTGACGTATCTCGATGAGCTTAATCGTCTCTATCTAAACTTTTACCACCATTTCATTCTCATTAATCCACTCCATAAAGTGAGTAATCACAACCCCTTTTTACCCTTTTTATATTTTTTGGGGTGTTATGCGTTCACAAACTAAATAGATTATAATGTTTCACTACAATTCCACTATTTTCGTAGATATGCAATATTTGCTCAATTAGTTTATATGTGCGAATGTGATTATGTGTTTATTTTTGTTATGGTTGTTGGTATCTCATCTTCATCCTCATACTCATTATTATGATCATACCCTGCCGGAATAACTCGACCCGTTTGGGACGAGGGAAATGACCTTTTTTATATTATTGTTATGCTAGTTGTAGTAGTTAATATTTATCGCAAGGAATTGTCTTTTTCAATATTATGTATATACAAAACCGTGATTACTTGGTCAACTTTATGTTGAAAAACTATATATTTTCACGCATGACGCATGTGGCTTTTTGGGATAAAGCAAGTGATTGAAGCTTAGTTAATACCTTAAGTTGCATGATGAATAAAGAACAATTTTTAGTTTTTAGTTTTTTATTGTAATGTTTTTTTTTTATTTGAGAACAATGTTTGTGATTTCCGTACTTGTTATATGAAATAAATAATTTAGATATTGACACGTGTAATTTAAATTAGTTTCTTTTGAGCTATGATACAAAATTGTCGCACCCCAGCATGTTCCGCCGTAGGTTAGGCTGTGACATTATCCATGGCTCTAATACCAATTGTAAGGATCAGGCTCTATCAAATCAACCAATATTTGGTTCGAATAACGTGAATCATAGCCTCATAAGCGAAATCAGTGATACACATGTATAAACATGATCATCATAATAGAAATCATGTATGTTTATACACATGTATAAACATGTATAATAGAAATCATAGCCTCATACCAATATGTGAATAAACATGTATAAACACATGTTACCCGTCTTTGACTCGATTGTCACAGGGCTAATGATCCTCATGTAATCGCGATTCAAAATATGTATTTAATTACCTTAATATGAAATCAGAAGAGAGAGGACGAGCAAGAACAGGGACGGCGCTAAAGGGGTAATGAACGAGCAATTACAGGTCAAACGAATTCAATTAAATAAAGGGTTATTGTCGGCTATCAATCAAGGAATGAATCCTTGACATTAATTGGATTAATATCACCGATTTCGTATACATCCGCGATTTAGGGTGTCGGTTAGGTTAAAGAAGGAAAAACGATTGAAAATTATGTAATTAACATAATTATCTTGTCGGTGAGCCGCGTCTAATCGAAAGTAAACGATTTCCTAATATTAAACTTGATCAAAAACAGATTTGGACATTCAATTGAGTGATTTCTTGATTCGGGTCCAAGAAAACACGTTTAGACAAAGGGATGGGTAAATGGATAACCAATTAAGAATGTGGGTTATAACATAAGTTACACTCAGGCCCTCGTAGTTTGAAGTTGGAGATATATGAGGCTAGAACTTGTATTTGGGTTAAAAGCGTCAAAGTTAAATTAATGAAACGATAAATAAATAATATAGTAATTATGACTTGATAAGTACGAGAATTTTATTAATTAAAGAGTCCGGACCCGTAAATGGGTCGGGTAACAGTTACAAATGATAAAGTGGAAAAACCCGAATTGTTACAGTATCCCCTACTTTTGGGAATTTCGTCCCGAAATTAGAGAATCAGCAACGAAAAGATGAAGATACTTGAGTTTCATCTGGTCCTCACGCTCCCACGTAAACTCGGCGCCTTGCTTGGAATTCCAACGGACTTTAACCAAAGGGATGCGGCTTCTCTTAGTAACTTTATCCATATGATCCATAATCTCAACAGGTTGCTCAACGAAATGCATAGTCTCATCGATACTAACTTCATCGAGAGGGATGTGGAGATTACCCTCGGCAAGACACTTCTTGAGGTTAGAAACATGAAACACCGGGTGAATATTAGAGAGTTCAACAGGAAGTTTGAGACGATACGCAACAGGACCAACTCTTTCAATAATCTCAAAAGGACCAATGAAACGAGGAGCTAGTTTTCCCTTCTTTCCAAAACGAACAACTCCCTTCCAAAGAGAAGCTTTGAGTAAAACAAAATCACCAACACTGAACTCAAGGGGTTTACGTCTCTTATCAGCATAACTCTTCTGACGACTACGAGCAGCAAGGAGATTTTGACGGATTTGAGCAATACAATCAGTCGTTTCTTGGACTAGTTCAAGACCAGTGATTTGAGATTCACCAACTTCGTTCCAACAGATCAGAGATTCGACATTTACGACCATAGAGCGCTTTAAAAGGTGCCATACCAATACTAGAGTGAAAACTATTATTATAAGAGAACTCGATAAGTGGTAGATGAATATCCCAATTTCCTCCAAAATCGAGGACACAAGAACGGAGCATATCCTCTAAAGTTTGGATTGTTCGCTCGGATTGACCGTCAGATTGCGGGTGATAAGCAGTACTAAGATCCAATCGAGTACCCAAAGCGGATTGAAGCGACTTCCAAAAACAAGAAGTAAAACGACCATCACGATCAGATATAATAGATTACGGGGTTCCATGATGACAAACAATTTTCTCAACGTAAATGCGCGCCAATTGCTCGACAGTATAAGTCTCTTTGATGGGAATGAAATGAGCAGACTTGGTCAGACGATCAACAATTACCCAAATACTATCATGTTGCTTGCGGGTAGAAGGAAGCTTAGTGATAAAGTCCATAGCAATACCTTCCCATTTCCACTCGGGGACGGGAGGTTGCTCGAGTAAACCAAAAGGTCGATGATGCTCGGCTTTCACTTTGGAACAAGTGAGGCATTTAGAAACATACAAAACGATATCCTTCTTCATAACAGGCCACCAATAGACATAACGAAGGTCGGCGTACATCTTATCTGCACCGGGATGTACAGAATATCGTGACTTGTGAGCTTCGTCCATAATAAATGTGCGAAGATCATCACGATTGGGGATCCATAAGCTGCTCATAAAGTAAAGCAGACCATTGGGTTTAGTTTCATGTTGGGTTTCGGCGCCACACGACATCTCGTCATACATATTACCTTCGGTGACGGATTCGTGTTGAGCATCAAGAACACGCTTTTCGAGATCATTTTGAACAAGAACACAAGTAAGAAGTATCGATTTGAATGGCTTCTTACGACTGAGAGCGTCGCCCACGACATTCGCCTTTCTAGGATGATAGCGAATTTCGCATTCATAGTCGCTAAGCAACTCGGCCCATCGACGTTATCTCATATTGAGTTCTTTTTGGTCAAAAATGTGTTAGAGACTCTTGTGATCGGTAAACACCACACACTTCGTACCATAGAGGTAATGTCTCCAAATCTTCAAGGAAAGTACAACAACACCAAGTTCGAGATCATGCGTCGTATAATTTTTCTCGTGAACCTTGAGTTGTCTCGAAGCGTAAGCAATAACCTTGCCTCGTTGCATGAGAAGCAACCAAGACCTTGGTTAGAAGCGTCGCAGAAAACGATAAAATCTTCATTTCCTTCCGGAAGAGCAAGGATAGGAGCATTGCAAAGCATGTCCTTAAGAGTTTCAAAGGCTTCTTCTTGCTTTGACCCCCACACAAAGGTTTTACCTTTGTGTGTTAAAGAGGTGAGGGGCAATGCGATCTTGGAAAAGTTATGAATGACGGTAATAACCCGCCAAACCGAGAAAAGAACGAACTTCGGTGGGAGTCGTAGGCGGCTTCCAATTCTTAACAGCTTCGATCTTTGTAGGATCAACATGAATACCCTTTTTGTTAACTATGTGGCCCAAAAACTGAACTTCTTTCATCCAAAACTCGCACTTAGAAAATTTGGCATACAATTGCTCCTTTCGAAGCAGATCAAGAATGGTATGGAGATGATTCTTGTGGTCGCTCTTGGATTTTGAATAGATCAAAATGTCATCGATGAAAACAATAACGAACTTGTCCAAATAAGGTTTACAAACACGGTTCCTGAGGTCCATAAACACCGCGGGTACGTTTGTCAACCCAAAAGGCATAACACAGAACTCGTAATGACCATAACGAGTATGAAAGGCGGTCTTGGGGATGTCATCTTCACTAACTCGGAGTTGATGATAACCCGAATGGAGATCGATATTCGAGAAGCATGCGGCTTCTTGAAGTTGATCAAAAAGATCGTCGATTCGAGGGAGCGGATAACGATTCTTAACGGTAAGCTTGTTGAGTTCACGGTAGTCAATCATACGGAAAGAACCATCTTTCTTCTTGACAAATAGCACAAGTGCGCCCCAAGGAGAAGAACTTGGGCGAATGAAACCCTTATCTGAAAGTTCTTGGAGTTGGATCGAGAGTTCTTGCATCTCGGAGGGTGCAAGACGGTAAGGGGCTTTAGCTACGGGGTTAGCTCCGGGTATAAGATCAATTCGGAATTCGACTTGACGAACCGGAGGAAGACCAGTGACATCATCGGGAAAAACATCGGGAAAATCGCGAACGACCGGGATATCAGATAGATTCTTCTCGTTCCGCTCTTTCTCTACCACGAGTGCTAGGAAGGCGACACATTTCTTGCGCAAATAACGTTGAGCTTGAAAGCACGACATGAGATTAATCTTAGACGTTGGAGTATCACCGAAAACCTTAAGAGTACGACCATTTTTTAGAGGTATACGAATGAACTTTTCGAAACAAACAACTTCCGCACGATTAAGAGTTAACCAATCCATCCCTACGATTACGTCGAAACTACCCATTTGCATCGGAATGAGGTCAATTAGAAACTCGACTTTGTTAAGAACTATGACGTAATCCCTGACTACCGAGTCAATCATAATAGAATTCCCGTCGGCTACTTCTATGGTAAAAGATCTAGACAACTTATCCCGAGGCTTATCAATAATATACGCAAAATGCAAAGATATAAAACTATTATCGGCACCCGTATCAAACAAAACCGAAGCATGATGATTATCAATGAGAAACGTACCATTCACCACATCGCTAGAACTCTGAGCTTGATTCACATTCATCATAAACGCACGACCATTGGACCCTTGAGGGGTTTGAGCAACTAGGTTCAAAGGAGGAGCTTGAATTGCAGGAGCTTGAGTTGATGCCGATTGAGGAGCCATGAGCTGAGGTATAGGAGGTGCATTGGTTTGGGGTGCATAGGCTTGAGGTTGGTAGGTTTGCACTTGGTAGGCTTGAGCAGTGTAGTACGGTGCATGGTATACTTGGGCTTGTGGTGGATGGGTAACATAAGGTGGTGCAGGCATGACATGGGCTTGGTTAGCATGGGTGAGTAATGGGCAGGCATTACGGAAATTATTAGGGTCTCCGCAGTGGTAGCAAGCCCGGGTATTAGGAACACCGGGTTGTGCAGGGTTAGTAGCAGGTCTAGCAGTAGGGGGTGCAGACCGGGTTTGGACAACTTAAGAGCCAGGCGGTGCACGGCAAGTATTGGCGAGGTGGACGTAACGGTTGTATTGAGTGCACAACCGGCAAAGGGATTGGACCAGGTGATGGCGGTTACACCTGGCACAAAGGAGATGTGGACCAAAGTAAGCTTTCTTGTTTGGGGCATTAGGGTCATTTCGGGCTTGGTTGTGAGATTGGTTGACGGAGTAGTTTTGGTAGTTGGGCTTACGTTTTTGGTGGTTCTTGTTGAAGCGGTTGTTGTTGTTGGACAGTTTGGCCTCAGCTTTGACATTGGTAGAGGAGTCGGTCTTTGTCTTGTCGGGTGTGGGCTTGGAATCCTTGCGGGACAAGGCTCCATCCCGAACGTGACTATCAGTGAGGGAGGCAGCTAGGTCCATTGCCTCACCGATGGTTAATAGGTTACGACTCATTACGGCATCACGGAAAGCGAGCGGGAGACCGCGAATGTATTTCTGAATTCCGCGGGTCTCGGGAGTTACTAGATGCGGCACAATACGGCTTAGTTCGCGAAATCGGCTAGAATAAGTGGAGTTATCGCCCCCGATTTGCTTAAGATCCCAAAACTCCGCTTCCAACCTCTGCAGTTCATGTTCTAGGCAAAATTCCTTTTTCATCGCCTCCTTTAGTTCCTCCCAAGGCATAGCTACGACCAAATCTGACCCTTGGTCGTTCCTTAGGGCATTCCACCATACAACAACTTGATCCTTAAAGCAGCTTGAAGCAAATTTGGTCTGTTTGACATCCGGACATTCACAATGGATAAATATGTTCTCAATTTCTTCAAACCATTGGAGCAAGACCGTGGCATTTTCCTCACCATGATAAAATGGAGGTTTGGTGCTCAAGAAATTACGGAAATCATAGTTGTTGGGGGCGGCCGAGGTGGCCGAACCATTAGAGTTGAGGTTCTGGATTTGAGTGACAATTTCAGGCATTGCAGCAGCTAACTCTCTCGTGATTCTAGCAGCCAGGCGGCGGTCACGTGAGCCAGATGAATGTTGACGACGACGGTGATCTCTGAGTGACAACATTCTACGGGAAAATAAGAGTAAAGGTTTATGAGTTGGGGGATCATATGTGTAAATATTCATGAGGAAAGCAAAGTTAGTTGAACATCAAGTTTCTGTTAGGTTAGCTTCACAAAAATATAACGAAATGCATCTAGGGACGTTGGCCTCCCATGAGCTTTCCATGGCAATTTGAATGGCCCAACAATAATTAACGAATAAACATTTGAGTTGGACAGCCCATGAGCGTTACATGACAATTTGATTGTCCCAACCAATTAACGAATTATCAATGCAATATAGTTTTTCGGCCTTATGAGCGTCTTTGACCGACCAAACTAAATAACGAACTAACGAAATAAAATATGGGTAGTCGAAGTATCTGACAAAAATACGAAACAAGTTAATAAATGGGTAGTCGGGATTCCTGACTAACCACTTGAAATAACGTAAAAACCATAATCGGAAGGTTACCAAATTTAAGCCACGAACCACCGTGAATTCGGTTTAAAATGTACATAGGAATGCAACCACTAGTGTGGTCACGGTTGACAGCTTGGGGTGTCGGTCACATGGCATTTATGGGTCTCGCTCGGGTCCATAGGATTGAGTACTGTGGTCAGGTTATCACCCAGGTAAGGATTAGCGTCTTACCTTTGGTTCTTGGAACCGTTTTGTCAGTGCCCAACTCACAGTTTCTCACCCCTTTTCATATGATAGGGACATGCCATATAACCTAGCCCTAAGGAGAATGAGTGAAAACAATTGGTGGGAATTCTTAAGGAATTTCCCGCAAATAAAAGACAATCTAATATTGATTTTAAATTTAAATAAAATTTTAAGTTTTGAGGCATAGCCTTGGAGCAGTGTGTGTGTGTGCATGACAATAAAATAATAAGAAAACTTATCAACTAAGGGAAAGCAGTAACAATCAATTAGAACACGTAAGGTAAGCAGATTAGCACGTATAGGGCTCCTAAACATTTGTCTAAAGCAATCTTTAACGACCTGTCTTAAACCTTCGGCTTTGATACCAATCTGTCACACCCCAACCTACGGCGGAAATGCCGGGGTGCGGGCTGATTGTCACAGCTCGTAAGGTTACTATCATGCAAATATTTAAAATTCAAATATCTATTTATTTAATTCAAATAACACAATTATTCATTACAAAAAGAAATCCAAGTAAAACAAAACATCAAATAATTCAAATGAACATTTAAAGTCTCAAAATAAACTCTTCTAGCATAAGTTCTTAAACAAATCTTCTAAGTCCACACTTCACATCAAACGGTAACCTGCATATGCGTGAAAATAATATAGTTTGTCAACACGAGGTTGAGTGAGCAACACACCAGTTCAGTTTACATATATAATAAAATACGTAGCTGCAACGAGTCAAATGAGATTAACAAATCAACCAATGAGCAAATAAAATGAGATGTTGAAAAGCACAAAGCTAAATCGACTAGCGTATGATCATACTATTTTTTGAGATTATGCTGGACCTCTCCGAATGCGGTTCACATTGTGCACATAAACATATAGCAAGTATGGCATGAGATTAGTTAACACATAAGACAACAATTGCAGTTTTGTGTATAGATAAAGTGTGAATATATAATAAGTTACGCATATGTCCCCAAAACAGTATGAAAACGAGTAAAAATGGGGAATGTGGTACTCACCTCAAGAATGAACGAGGATGACTAAGATGATGAGAATGAGAGAAGGAATTACACGCGAACGTTAGAGCCTATGAGGAAACGAGGGTAAACGGTCTCGTTAAGTACAATATCTAACTAGATAATTAATAATAAAGAAATATTTTATTAATATTTTATTTATATGGATTTATTATTAAACTATTATTTTGATTTATGAAAGTATACTTAATAAAATGTTATTTTTAGTTTTATAACTAAAATTACTTGATATATATATATACGTATTTATTAAGCGTTAGTTTTAAGTATCTTTATATATATATATATGTATGAAAACGAGTCTTAGAAAATGTATGTATATGAGTGAAAACAATTATTAAGAAGTCGGTTTTTAGTTAAATAACTTTGTTTAATGTTTAATCATTATTAAGCATTATTATTATAAAAAGAAAATCTTTTAAAAAGAAAAGAGAAACAAAAACGGGTGTAGGGGGGTTTGAACCCGCGACCCGAGTTTTGATACACACACAGACCAACCAATTGCTCTGCGTGTTCAGTTTGATTAAAACTCAGTTCGTTTAATTATAAACAAAATCCTATTTTTTGCCCCCTTTAACCAAGAACCCTAGAATCTGCAATTAACCCCATACGTTAACAATTGATTAAAACAGGTTTAGGGCTAATGATCCTCATGTAATCGCGATTCAAAATATATATTTAATTACCTTAATATGAAATCAGAAGAGGGAGGACGAGCAAGAACATGGACGGCGCTAAAGGGGTAATGAACGAGCAATTACAGGTCAAACAAATTCAATTAAATAAAGGGTTATTGTCGGCTATCAATCAAGGAATGAATCCTTGACATTAATTGGATTAATATCACCGATTTCGTATACATCCGCGATTTAGGGTGTCGGTTAGGTTAAAGAAGGAAAAACGATTGAAAATTATGTAATTAACATAATTATCTTGTCGGTGAGCCGCGTCTAATCGAAAGTAAACGATTTCCTAATATTAAACTTGATCACAAACAGATTTGGACATTCAATTGAGTGATTTCTTGATTCGGGTCCAAGAAAACACGTTTAGACAAAGGGATGGGTAAATGGATAACCAATTAAGAATGTGGGTTATAACATAAGTTACACTCAGGCCCTCGTAGTTTGAAGTTGGAGATATATGAGGCTAGAACTTGTATTTGGGTTAAAAGCGTCAAAGTTAAATTAATGAAACGATAAATAAATAATATAGTAATTATGACTTGATAAGTACGAGAATTTTATTAATTAAAGAGTCCGGACCCGTATATGGGTCGGGTAACAGTTACAAATGATAAAGTGGAATAACCCGAATTGTTACACCGATAACGTGCTGACCCATGAACCGTAAACGACTTAACCCATACTCGACCCGAATCGACCCGAAACATCAAGATTATACCCAACATTCACCCCTGTAATCTTGATTCGGTTCTTTCTACTTTCTCGATTCTTGCTTGCATTCGTTTTTGCTTTCCATGCTAAAACCGGAATCGGTTTTCTTGCTAAACTTGCTGCGTCTTGCTTGATTCGAACCCTTTCTTGCTTACTTGCTTCGAATCATCTTGCTTGCTAACTTGCTTCAATTAGAGGTTAAGCGCTACCTGTTTTTCTTTCTTGCTTTCAGAATCACAAAGATTTGATCATTCTCTTTCTTTACGAACAAACACATGTTCGTTTCCTTCTTTCTTTCGGTTGTCGAATTTTCTTTCTTCTTTCTTGTCGATACCCGTCATTCCTTTCTTGTGGTTGCTACTTTCTTGCAACACCAGTCTCTTTCTTTCTTTCTTTCTTACGAGGCCATCTTTCTTTCTCACGAAGCGACGCCGGCCTCTTTTTTCTTTCATTCTTGTGGCGCCTCCTCCTTCTTTCTTTCTTTCGGTCTACGATCTTTCTCTGTCTATCTTGGTGTGAACCTTCGGTCATTCTCACACCTACGGTCTCGGTCACGCGTTCGGTCATTCACGGCTTCGGTCTTCACGGTCTCACCGGTTATTCTCTCCGGTAACGGTCTTCTCTGCCTCCCACCGGAATTCACTTTCCGGTAGCGGTCCTTTTCATGTGCTTCTCCGACGTCAATCACTTCTTATTTTGACAACCCGAACAGCCCTGATCTTTCTTCCTTTCAATAGTACTAACAGCCCCGAAACACAAGTATTTATCACCGGTCATCCCGTTGTCTCAACTGGTACGTCTACCATGACAACGGCTTAACCGAAACACCTCAACGCTTTCGTCTTCTGCTGTTAAACACCCCGAAACAACACCTGCTGTTCCGAACTTTCTTCACCTTCATCTTTCTTGGTTTCCACTGCTGCGTTTGCCCCGCAGTCAAGGGCTATACTCCCTTTCTCGAAACCGACTCTCAAACCCGCCGTCTCCTTCTTCCCGAGCCCTAGGCTCTGATACTAAATGTTGGTTCAGGCCCCTAACACACACACACCACCCGTTTGCTGTATGTATATGTAAATATGCAGTGAATATATGAACAAGGAAGTTTAAGAATGCTTTCTATTATAATATCAAAAGAAGGTACATTGTATACTAAAACAAATGAGGCTTTATATAGCCTCACATACTTGAACGTGGGTTTAACAAAAACAATAAACTACTAATATTTATCCTAAAGAAATGGTAAACTCCATGACCTATTCTCCTGGCTTAAACATGTACTATCAAACGTACACTTCCACATAAATCGGGTAACCTCAACAACTCCATTAATATTGAAACGTGCATATTATTATTAACCCATTCCGTTACCCGTCTTTGACCCGATAACGTGCTGACCCATGAACTGTAAACGACTTAACCCGTACTCGACCCGAACCGACCCGAAACATCAAGATTATACCCAACAGTGTGTAATCAATGCAAAAGGCTAAATAAAAGATCTGATTGTATTTCACCAAAGTGTTTGTTACAAGGATATTTCTGTCTTAAAGAGAAGTACCAAAATGAACACACAAGCACCTACTTATACTGTGAAATACAAATCACTATACTATATTTACTCTCCACTAGAGTTCTCGCTTTGATTTTTTGCATTCGCTTTTCTCATTCCAGACTCCAAGTTCTCGCTTTTGTATGCTTTTCATTTTCCGATTCTCGAGCATTATATTAAGTCTTCACATATTTCGGTGTTATCTGAACATGCACCTGTATTCATTTCTATGGATTGTAAGCTATTCGAGTATTGGTATCATACCGATAACATCAACGAATTAATCAAACCAATTTCTGACCTAACATCGGTACCAATATCAATGTTGCTACAAATATTTGTTTTTATGGTTTGATATTATAAGCTATATGAGTGTCGGTACCGTGACGAACTGAACTTATTCTGGCTAAACAATATTGGTACTAGTATTGATATTATTGGAAGCAGTACTAGTATTTGTTTTTATAGTTTTCCTTATATGTAAAACATGTGTTGGTATATCACAACTCTATTTTTCAGATTTTTATCTTTTTGTTACTATAACGAGTGGTAACACTTTAACCAACAAACCAACACCAATCAAGCCACATCGCGCTTTTGAATCCTACCGGTCAAATAATATGAGATAAAAATAAAGAAAAGATATTACAACTCGGAGAAAATTCGGTTGATGGTGTACATTTGTGCATTCATATCCTACGCTGCTATAAACCATACCTAACTTATAACATTTTTAATTTCCATCAAATTTGATTATTTATTAACCCATAGACCATTACGATTGCCATGATTAACGAATGGTCCGTATGGGGTTGCACTGTTAATGTAAATACATCATCTCCAAAGTTGATCCCAGTGGCTGTTTGCTTTTGTTTAATCTCCGCGATTAGTGCACCTTCTTCATCTTCCTCAACAATCTTGAACCCAAATTTCCCATCCATTCTAACAATATGGTATGTACATCCATCGCACAAACTCACGCATATACTTCGGTTTTTTCTTACTCGAAACCATAGTTGTTTCTCTGAACTAGCATCATCCCATTTATATCCATCCCAACATCCAAATAAGCTAAATTTCTGCAGCCACAAAGCAAGTTTATTATTTATCATAGTTATTATTATTTGATTAATCATTTACTTTTAAGCTTGATAGTTATTAATCCATAATAAAAAAATAATACAAAAGCACTCGATTTTTAAAAAATAATCTTAAAGTTTACTCGTTTCAATGTTACTTGCTAGGTTAAAAGTAAGTTTTAAAAATATGGGCCGCAAAATATCAAAAATCTATTGGGGTTAAAACTAGTATTTTAGAAAAACCGTCGGTATGATGATATAGCAAAGCGTTCAAAAATAACGGGCTAAAATACTGGCCTGATATGCGAAACCCGGTGTTACCTATTCAACAGGCCACTACGAAACTATTTTTAAAAACACTGATTATTATTATTATCTTGTTACGTGGAATGTTACGATTGTTATTCATGTTTTATCATTATCTGGTAATTTCGGTACACCTTTATGTGTAATGCGTGAATCATGGTTGATCAATATACGAAAAACGCCGAATTAATCAGGGTTACCAATGAATCTACATCCATGAATAAAAAAGACAACTTCTTATGCGTGTATATTGGATGAAATGGTACCTTTTGTAGTAACGAAAATAGAACTTTGCCTCGAATATCCATGAGATAAACTTCTTCACCACATTTGTTGTCGTAATTATCAACCCGATAAATGATTTCACCTTTTGAATTATATGCGGTGCATCCACGAGTGTTGAAAACTAAAAATTTCATCCATATGGTGAAAGATTCAGGCTTTAAAGTTATGTAAGAACAAGGAGAAGAAGGAGAAGATGTTTTAGGATAAACCCTAGACATTGAAAGAGAAAAGAGAGCAAGTTTTTTTAGATGATGGACAAGTTTGTATATATATACACATATACACATATTCACCCATATATAGATCGACATAAGATAATGGTAGTTATTTTATATGAATTTGCATGTAGGTCAGCTTCTTGAAAGAGAATTCATGTATGTCCAAGTGACATAGATGGCTCACATTTTAGGACCCCGCCGTTTAATAAATAAATATTAGATTTTTCTTTTATATATAATTCACAATTATATATGGTCTCACATAGCTATATTTTAACAATAGGTTTCTGTAACCAAGGTTGGCTATAAGTAGTTAAAACTTAAAAGACCAATTATATGTGATTTATTTACAAGACGGTGATTGGAATACAAACACCTTACATAGCTAGTGCTAAGAAACTAATTTTCTTTTTGAACTATAAATGTTATAGAATTTGAACTATAAATGTTATATTCTATAAGGATTAAACTCTTAAAACCTTATATTATACATTCTAATCACTTTATCATTCTATCAGAGTGGGATGACAGCTAAGAAACTAATTGATCATATATTTGGTAGGTGAAGTTAAACCATTATTGATACACTTAGTAAAGCTTATTTTTAAACCAATTAATATTGGTAATATTAATTGACTTCTTCTAACACCATGGAAAGATTTAATTGTTCACAATAATACAAGAAGATTCATATTTTACGTGCAACCACAAATAATGTTAAGAGTGAATGCGTACTACCCAATTATACAAGCTCGGTCATGTTTGAGAAGGCCTGGCTAGTCAAGTCACTTTCAAACTGATAGAATCATATCAAGGACCTTAATTATTTCAAATCAAAATCATGTCGACAAATTTTATGACTTGGTTGAATGTTACGTCTAGTTCATTTTGTGCCACTTAAATTCATGTTAGATTTTAGTAGTTTTTGTTTGTCAACCTATTTTCTATTCTATGCATGTGTTGTGTGCGCGCACACATATGTATACATGGAAATATCATCAAACACAAATGTATATTCAATTCTCTCCACTTTAGTCATAACAAATTTAGGATATCTAACTTTCTTTGGGTTAACAACTTTGTATGCTAGATATTATCATTTTTCTATTGATTTTTTTTTTACTTTTAAATAATATTTCATATATCATTTTTAAGATAATTAGTTTTGGTGAAGGTGGAACTACATATTGGCATATATCTCTATCAGGGGCTGGGCTGATGTAGCTTATTACCATAGGTATCCTAAGATACCTTTAAGGCGTTAACTTTCTTAACGAAGTGCAAGATTAGTGTAAACTATTTTTTTTTGTTTTATATATTCTGGTACCCCTAAATAAATATTAAGATACTCCTTATGTCCAAATTCTTTTTAGGATACCCCTGAATATTTTTATTTAGATAGTCTAATTCTATAATTTGTAACTTTAAATTTTTAAATAACTTCAGTTAAATTAGAAAACATTCTTACGAATAAGTATTTAAGAATAACTAAATTAAATAGGCTTTCAAACACAAGCCACAAGGAACAACTTCCTTTCTATATCGTACTATTTTTTAATATTTATAGTCAAAATCCAACATATATTACAGCCAGTTTTCACATTACCTACTAAATTCTGTTAATTTATAAATTCAACGGGTCATTATCAAATTTATTTTACTAATATTAACCCTCATTTAAGGATCAACAAATACCGGTATCGAATTAGTCCTCACTTTTCGAGGTTTTCAGAATTGATACTTTTGGTATCAGTAATTTACCGATTTTTCTCCTTCAATACCGTACCGAGCGCTTTCGTTATCAGTACCTATTTTTGGCAATTTTCTAGACCGTTACTTTCAGTATCGTTACTTTTGGTGATTTTCCTGTTGGCAAAACGTTGTCAAATATACCTTATTTTTCACTTTATAAACTTCACTAGACACCAAATTTGTTGTGTAATTGATGATCGAACCGACGGTGACATGTGTTTGTGTAATTTTAGAATCGTCTTTGAATGATTAAGCTGCAGGTGATAAAAGTTGACCAAGAATAGTTCATAATAAGCAGACATTGGTCTAATAATTTCCTACCTCAGTTTAAGGTGGTGGGCTTAGGATTTAATTTCATCACGATCGACTTTTTTCGGTGTTCATATTTCTCTTAACTCGACTACGAGTTTTCACTTCGGTTCGGTTCAAACAAATATTTATAAATGTTGTTACATATGTAACATAAAAAATCCAAAACAAAACAACTACGTGACCGCGTAGCCTGCACCCTATATACTTGGTTTAATTTTTTTGAACGACCAATTACTCTTCCAAGTAGGCTACTGGCTAAATTCACCATATCAGGATACACTCGTCTTTCGATCTAGGGAAAACCCTCACCTAAGGCCAACGCTCGTGAACATTCGCTCTAACGCACGACAATGCAGTGTGGTAAAACTCATTCAGTTCAAGAATCCAACTAGTTAACGACACATACTCGCATAATCTCCCGTCATTCTTCCATCCGAGACAAAAGTATTCAAATCGTTTTATAGTGGTAGACAAATGAATTCATGTTAATGTTATTTATTTTCTTGTATGCTTAATTAAAAGCTTGATAACCCTACACAAAATATCCATAAAACATGGAAAAAAGGTTGTTTTAGTGTATTTATCTAGATTTTGAGTATAAGGTATATGATTATGTCTCACTTTATAACCGCACCACGCTCGATACGCAATTTTATTTAGGAAGGTATGTATGAAATGAAAAGAAAATGGATTATAAAAGCGGAATATATTGATTAATAAACTTTAGGTGTAGTTTTTGTTTATATATAAATCTCAACAATAATGGAAGGTTTCGAAGTGAGTGCTCCTAAACGTACCACCCCTTACACCATTTTTACTAAATATACACCCCCTTACCTTATTAGATAAATTACTACTATCTCCTAGCATTATTTATATACATATTAGTCCCTACAACATTTTTGTCACTTAATAATCTATACTACATATATCAAATTAAAAACTATCAAGTATTACTATTAATTTATTTTTTTTAGTATTAATATTGTAAATATTTATAATATTTTTTAAATTTTAATAGTATATATATTTATAATATCCTTATTTTACCTCTTTATCTTTTAAAAAATAAACCCGAAACTCGAAAACCCTAAACCCGAACCCTAAACCCTAAGCCCGAACCCTAAACCCTAAACTCGAAACCCTAAACCCGAAAACCTAAACCTTAAACCCGAACCCTAAACCCAAACTCTAAACTCAAAATCATAAAAAAAACGCAACTTGTAAAAAAAATAATATGGAATCCTTATTTTGGGCTAATTTGGTAATTATATGATTTCAAGGGTTAATATGAAAGTTGGTTTTTCCAAGGGAGGGGGGGGGGGGTATGACAAGCAACCAGGGGGTACATTTAGCCTAACCATAAGTGAATGGAATGGATAACGAAATAAATAGATCATTACCATTCAATATGTTGTTTTGTTTTGTTCACATATATATAAGTATGGAATGAATCATTATTTTACGTTGTTTGACAGACACGAAGAGACGCGATAATGATATACAAATGATAAAGTACGTACCTATGCTTCAAAAGAAAGAAAAACAAATACCAAAATAGAAAAAAATGGTAATGGTTGTGGCGCCAATGGTGGCTAGGGTGGTGGTGATGATGGTGGGGACGACGATGGGAGGTGGCGGCGGCGGCGGTGGTGGTCAACTGGTGTTGTCGAAAAAGAAGGGTGAAGGAGGGAATGAACAAAAAACAATGGGTGTGAATAAATGACTTTGATAGAATCAAATTTCTTATGTAATCGTTGATTTCATTTATTGACTAGACATCCATTTTATTTCATTGCCTCATCATGATCCATTTCATTTAGTCTCATTTACATTCCAAACATTACCTAGATGTTTGAAAAATTATCGATGCGTTTGTAAAACGTAAACAATTTCGACAAGCTAATAAAAAATGATGATAAAGAGTTTTCTAAGAAAATGTACGATTTTAAAGAATTATGTGATTTTTTAACGATCAACAAATAAAGAATTGTCTCGGTACTTCGCATTTGGTAACCCATTGGCAAAAAACCACCACTAGCTGGCCCAACCCAGTCATACGAAACCTTTAAACGCCTTCATGTTATCTTTAGTTTCGGGAAAAATCCACTCACCTAAATGCCAACTGATAATAAAGCCTGGAAGCCCTCAAAATCAAACCAATTTAAATATCTAGGTCTTCCTTGATTGAGCCGTAATCATGTTGAAAGTAATTCCGCAAAATCTATTTTGTCAGCACAATCTCCAACGTACTATATTTAATCAAGCATTTATAATTATATAAATCAGCACTTACAAGATGGTGCATGTAAAGCAGTGAATTAGCCATTAGGTAACAATTAACTTAGTAAACGTATACAACACATAATTGTTCGTTTCTCAATTAAAATATTAGGTGTTTTGATTATTTAATATTTATAGAAAAAAAGTTAAAATATGAAATGACTTGGATTCCATATGTAGCCTGGCCATCCCGAACCTCATGTATGGTTCGGCTGTTATCTAAGATTACTTTTATTGGTAATCTCATAATATGATTGGTGGGCCTAAAGTTAAAAAAAATATAAAGCAATCTAGATTGGAATTCTAGGTTGATGAAGCAACCTAGATTGCAATTCAAACTAACCTCCAATAACTTAATTATTCAATTATATTCGAACTAAAAAAATAATTAAATATACGATATTTCTTAAAAGAAAATTATGAACATTCCGACAGAAATTTTATTAAAAACAGACTTCGTTAAAAAATATTATTTTTAAGTTGGGATGAGTTGTGAATGTGTATTAAAAATTGAGTAGAGCTGGGTGTGTAGATAGAAAAAAGAGATATTATTTTAATAAAGATTGGGTTGTGAGAGATTGTGAATGAGTATAGTCTAAGGTTCAACATATGTATTGATATCGACGTGGATCTAGATTTTCAAAAGAAATGTATATATATATATATATATATATATATATATATATATATATATTAATATGGGTACTCAACCTAGAAGCTTTCTTTTTTGTTTGATTCTCTAGATTATCTATCTTTTGAGTTAAAAAAAAAGAAAAATAAAGTGAAGATGGAGTTTTGGTCATCGAGACTTACCAACAAATGAAATGAAAAAGAAGAAGGAAGAAAGGATAAAAAGAAGAAGGAAGGAAAGAAGGAAGAAAGGAAGGATATGAGCTAAAACTAAATAACCAAATAAATCCAAATAAATAATTCATTCATATTCCTTTCTCGTATTCAAATAAAAAATTATAATAAAAGTCACCATATTTTTATTATCATTTTCAATTAAATAATAACTTTTTCTATACCTTTATTAGGATGAGTGTAGTGAGTGATAATCAAGAGGCGATACAGATGACTTTGGAGTGGACCCCCCACCCCCACCCCCTCCCTCGCACTTGCGCACGACAATTAGGGCAGTAGGGGGGGGGGCTGAGTTTCGTCGCCCAAACTTATTGTTATACTCATTTGACCGTTGCCAACGATCATTAAAAAAATAATTAAAACAATATATATATACACATATACCTCTTCTCCTCCAACCTTATCTCCATTTCATACAAACCATTAATCAATTCTTCAGAAAAAACATATAAAAATGGATCCTAGAAACAACCCGAATCAACCATTCCTTCCTTTCATTCAATACCATGGTTCGCAAAACCAACCGAGTGTAAACATGCAATGGTTCCCGAACACCGGAAACCAACCGAACCTAAACTATTTGTTTCCTTTTCCCGACCCGAACTTAAACATGTATGCCAACTTCCCCAGGCCCCAAAACCTCATGCCGACGTTCGGGTCTAGGCAACTGGAGCCGGAGCCGGTGACGATGCCGGAGACTCAACGACACGGGCCTTCGGTTCAAGCCAAAAGCCGACCCATAAACACAAAAAATAAAACAATTAGGGTGCCGATGACGCAACGTGATCCATACAAGCAATGGACCGAGAATGAAGAAGTAGCCCTCACAAGAGCTTGGATCGCCATTTTGAAGGATCCCGACGTTGGTAAGTTTTTTAATATTAAGTATTTATATAACTTTATTTAGTGTTTATTAAAAATGTATATTAATTATGAAAAAATAGTTTTTATTTGTAGCTAACTTTCAAGCCGTCGGAATATTTTGGAGGAAAGTATTTGAAGCTTGGCTCGTGCTAACGCGTAAACCGGAAGAATACCGGGGTAAAGAAACGGTTCAAGCCCATTGGAAGATCGTTAATTCCGCATGCCAAAAATTTTCCGGGATATACAACCGCTTGCGTGATCGCGGTTGGCGTAGCGCGCAAAATGACGCCGACATTCAATCTAAAGCGTTAAGCGACTTTTGAACTCAATGGCAAACCGAATGGCGGATCGGGAAAGCTATTAAGCATTTAAGTTGTTGGGAAAAACTCAGGGTATGCCCGAAATGGAATGGGGCACCCATCTTTCCCGTCGCTCGACGAGCCGGCGCATCATCCCGAGTTTCAAAAACGTCGAGGACATCGTCTTTGATAAATCGAGCACATCAACAACACCCTCTGATGTTCGTAACTTAAATCTCGTTGACAAAAATGGCGCGGTTAATTCAGACGATGACGACGGCAAAGTACATGAGTGGCTCGGCCCCACGGGTGAGCAAGAAAAAAGAATACAAAAAAAGGGGAGGGTTCGTCGCTGCCACTATTCATTACAGAGGCCATCGAAGAAGTCGAACATCTAAACGAGGTGTTTGGTCTTTTCGAAACCCATATAGTGGAACTCACCGCTACCATGAAAGAAACCAACAAACACCACGAAAAACTTGTCCAGGCGTTGAAATTGCGGCAAATGAATAAATACTACGAATCCCTCAAAGCGGCTGAGTTACACGACGAGGCCGCATTATTGCAATGACGACAACTTGAGTTAATTCATGAATATTATGGATATTAGTTTTTTTTGTTATGTATTTTTTTATTTCTTTTTTAATTTTAATATTTAATTACTAAATTTTATGTAATTGTTACAAGCATCAGTCAAATGCAAATGCAATTTTATGTTGTTTTTGGATTTGTAAAAAGTCGTCACTATAGTTATGTAATAAACTGATTATGTTAAATAATTATAACTTTAGTAGCACACCATAGTTGTGTAATAATCTATTTAATGCTTTGTGTTTTTTTTTTATCTCAAATTGTAGATCCACAGCAATCTGCCTTTTTTGAAACTCCTAATGGAATAAGATTCTAGATCCCTGATGTTAGAAGTGAGTATAAACCCCAAGTGGGGATGATTTTCCATACCCGAGATGATGTTTGTTAGTGCATGGTTTTGTCGTCTCGAGTCTTTGTAATAATCGTATGTAATTTATTATTATTTTAATGTTAAAAGGCATTTAAGTAATTATGACTCATTCGCTATGTAAGGCTCATTTGTTGTTAATTATAGTTCATTCGTTAATGATGCTTAATGAATGAACCTTAATCGTTATATGTAGATGTCCATTCGTTAAGGATGTTTAACGAATGGACCTTAGTCGTTAAATATTAGATCCATTTTTCATGGAATGTTGACGAATGGGGTATAGCGAATGAGTCATTCGCTATACCATAAAATAACGTATGTAAAGGAAGACGAATGAAGGCCATTCGTTACAGGATGTGTAAGAATGGCATCTCATCGTCTATATAAGGCTGTTTATGCCTTGCTTAATTTAAGTGTTGATTAACGTATACTGTTACACTGCCAATTTATCCTCTCATTACTTCAATTAACATTATCAATCATTACCTATCACATAACGTATATCACATAACTAGATCCTAGATCTAACTAATATGACGAATTCATATTGATTGGTGCTCTAATCTGTTTTCAACAAGTGGTATCAGAGCATTCCAGGGTTAGATTACATTTTCATTAAGGTAATGGATTGAATTAAAAGGTTTATTGATAGTATAATTGGTTAATTAAGTTCCGATTGTTGATTTTGTTCAATTTTCATTCAATTCCTATAATGAAATAATAATTGGAGGTTGATTTGATTGTGTTTGAGGTTGGATATCATAGTGTAAGGATTATGAGTATTGATTTGGATTATTGGTTAAGTTTGGAATGAATTTGAGGTGAATTGAGCATTGTACGGAACACAGGGTCCTGTTCTTTAATTAACTGGATTTTGGGTATAGATTGGAACGATTAGAGATTTGCGGAGTGGTTTGGATGTGTTTGCGGGATTGAGACGGTTTGATTGAGCATTTGATTGTGTAATTGTGTGAAAATTGATTGAGTTATACATAAGTTTAATTCGTCTGGATTGAACAATTAGATCTGGAAAATTTCCAGATTCTGGAAATTGCTTTGAAGATTTGAAGATTCAAAGACATTCGTTATATCTTAAATCTCTCATTCGTCATCTTATTGATAGCCATTCGCTATCGAATCTTAACTAATTCGTGACATGTGTTAAGTTTGTTACAATAGATTGACAAACTCAATTCGTCAATGTAGCTAATTCGTTGTTCGCACTATGTCATTCGTTCTCAACCATTCGTTAACCATTCGTTAATCATTCGCTAACCATTCGTTACTCATTCATGTACTCATTCGTCACTGATTCGTAACCCATTCGTTCACTCATTCGTTATCTATACGCTACTTCATTCGTTCACTTATTCGTCACTCATTCGTTATCCATACTCCACTTCATTCGTTCACTTATTCGTCACTCATTCGTTATCCATACGCTACTTCATTCGTCACCTCATTCGTTAACTCATTGTTCAGTCATTCGTTAACTAATTCATGTTTGGTCATTCGTTACTGTTATTCGCTACTGTTCATCATTCGTTATCAGTGATCTTCATTCGCATTCTCATTCGCTATTGAATTTTCATTTTAAACCTTTAAGTTTGAATTTGTTAAAGTTTGAACTTATATTTACTTAAGATGGCTGTTTATTATTATGCATTGGCATCTCAAAATGTATTGATGCAACAAATGTTACATCTTGATGCGGAAATAGGACCCCATTCGAAATGTCCACGTCTGATGAAATTTAGTGATTTTGCCAAATGGGAACCTCGTTTCCGAGCACATCTTGGGTCTGTGCATCCTGATTGTTCTCGATGTCTCGATGATGTATACACGGTTCCTATGGTTGGAAATGAAACTACGGGATTCACTCCAAAAGCTTTTTCTCAATGCTCACAAGAAGAAAAGAAAGCTTTAGAGATTAAGACTAAGGCATATTCTACTACGACTATGTGTCACACCTTCAAAATCCACTAACGGAGTTTTACCGTCAGAGGGTGTGAACTAACAGGATCGGAATCATTAGTTATAATCAAACACCATGTTTAAAGTTTTCAAACCAACAAGACATTAAGTCTTAAGTATAAATGCAGAAGCGTAATTTGTAAAACAAAAAGTTGCGCCACACAGGACGACTTAAAAACACAAGTTATCAAGACAAAAACTAAAAGAAGTTTTTAAAACATTGGTGTTTAGCAAATGCCTGTCCCTATACAGCGCGCCCGCCTCGGCTACCTGAGAATAACATACTAAAAGTGTCAACACAGGGTTGGTGAGTTCACAAGTTTATATAAATAAAGCGTTTGCGTTTGCGTTTACGTTTTGCGTTACCAAATAGTGTTAAGCCAATTATATATCAATAGGTAGCTAACCTATCAAGCATGTATTACTAAGTGTTCGACACCGAAGCTGACTGTTTAACAATTTCCTTGCCACCATGTCAACCACGACCATGGTAATGTGTTAGCCAACACCCACTCGACCTACAGTCGAGTTTAGAGTTGGGTGGGGTTTGTCAAACCCAGTAGTACTACTCAACAGTGACTCTCTATTATACAAATATTAACCGGTTCGATGTTATGAAGGACTTTGGTTGGTTTGTTTGCCATTTAGCCTTACAAGTGATATATAAAAACTAACAAAATCTACAGCGTTGGAGTATGTTATCTCCCCCTAATAAAAGCGTTTAAAAAAGAGTAAAAAGGGGACGTGAAACTTACTGTTTGCGAAGATAACCAAAAAGATCCGAGAAAAGTGTGCGTCACAGAAAATCCTCACTAGTGTTCTATAAACAAAAACGAGATTTTCTAAGTGTTGAACTATGAGTGAGTCCCTAGACTCGACACATACAACTTATGCATGAGATGCGTTTCATGTTTCGTTTGTGAAATAAGTGCGACTCGACAAACACATTGGTGATAAGTTACACATGTGAAAAAGTATTTAAGTGTAAGTATTAACATCGTTCATTACTAGCAAATATCCCCCACAAGGGCAATTTGGTCAAAACATAGCAAACATCGATCAGTTATGCACTTTTCATGATAATTCAAGTAATTCAGCAGCTAAATTTTCCAGGCAGATTTTCACTCGAAAAGATTACTCTATTTAATAAATCCTAACATGTCAAATAAATCACTAAAAATCATCACCGAAGCACACTTGAGTTAGGTTTCTATAAATATTTTTATTATATTTTTATCATATACGGTTTTATCACAATGATCAAAACATCACAGCAAACGCACAGCAATCATTATCGTGCGTAACAGAATGTTATTTGTTATTACCGATTCATGACAAATCTAATTAATGCAAAACCAATTGGGTTAGGTTCCTAACTCAAAATATTAACTTCCAGAAGTGGAACCAACCCATTTGGTCTTGTAGTTTATGAGATATACTAATTTCAAAACAGCCTAACAGCAGGTCTCCTGAATCAGCCTTGCACAACAGTTTTGTAAAGTAATAAAAACTAACTCTTACACGTCCAAAATTTACAAACTCGGACTTTTAGAAACTAGACTCGACCTAGTATATTATAAAATCAACAATCACATCAAAACATGTAATTAACATCGAGTTACAGTCAGTTAAACACGAAATTAAGAATCTGTCCAGCATCAGTTTTCATCAAAACTCAACATACAATTAACCTATGCATTATAACTCATACATACAACCCTGTGGATGCATAATCCACCAACCATGCATCTCAATATCAATTTACATACACAATTAGGTTTTTCTTCAAAGTTCAATTTCAAGAAACATGCAATTAACAATCAATAACAACACAACTAGTTATCAATTCACTAGTAATCATCAACAAACACATAATTAAACCCTAACTTATGTTTAATCATCACTTTCAAGATTTAGGTTTTGATTAACTCATTTAATAACATAATTAAACTCATAGAATGACTAAAGGAGATGTTAATTACCTATCTAGCACCTTGAATCCTTCAAAAAAAGCTTGAAAAGAGATTGTATGTGTGTGTGTAGGTCACGGCTGCCAAGAGGAAGAGAGGGAGGGGGGAACGATCATATGTAGGGGGTAAGGGGGATTAGGGTTTGTTAATATTTGATTATAATATTAATTTGTTACACTTAGCCCTCTTAATATCTAGTAAATCAATTTCTAGTATAAAAATAGACCCTTGCCTCTTAAATTTTTGTGTTCTATGTATAAATATCAAGTAACACATAGATTAACACATAATTATCAAATACTTACTGTTTTGATATTTGTCGTTTGTTCACCAATGGTTTGAGTCGACTCGTGTGTTTTTCGGTGAAATTCCGAAAGACTACTTGTATAGTGATTGTCATGCGTCATCCAAACCCTAGTTTAAATGTAATGAGATATGCGTTACCGTTCGTGTGATCTTAAGTTTTAATTAACGGAGTTCGGATTAACGGAGTTAACCTGAAATTGACGAGTATCACACTATGGCATTACCCGATAATATCTTTCATCAAGTAGGGAGTATTAAGATATGTGCTTCATTGTTTTAACATATCAAGATGAGTTGTATGGGAAATACTGAAGAAAGCAAGAAAGTGATGTTGAAGTTTCAATTTAGAAACTTTAATTTATTAAAAGGTGAGACTGTTGAAGAAATGATTACTTGGTTTTATCATTTGATAGCTGAGATGAACAAATTGAAGATGGAACCTAGTGAATCTGATAAGTAAACAATTAAGTTTACCTGGTTAATATTCAACATTTCTTATGGTATTGAAAGAAAACAATTATTTCAAGAATGAAGATCTAACTGCCATGGAATTCATGCAAAAAGTTGAAGATCGAGGATATGATTTGAATTGTCAGAAATCATCAAAAGAAACTCATGATCCGACATTGTATGGAGGTTATTTGCCTTTGAGTAGTTCTGCAGCACCAATCACTGCATTTCTTACTCAAACTTCACAAAAGGGATCATCTTCTTATAGTGATCCTAATGTATGTTTCATGGATTCTGGGTTTAATGACAATTCTGAGGGATCAAATACTACCATTAGCTTCACTGCACCACCGAATGTCAACATGAAGGAAGCTGAAAAGAATTTTGTTTTCTTTGTGCTTTCATGACATCTTATGAAAATTTGGTGGGTAGCAAAATTTCTACAAGTGAGCTGACTGATGAAGACTATGATAAAATTGATCCAGATGATTTGGAGCTAATGGATCTCAAATGGAATATGGCCATGATTGTTAGAAATGTGAAGAAGTTTATGCAACGAACTGACAAAGACTTACCATCTCTGAACAAACGAGTTGGTTTTGATAAATTAAAGGTCAAATGCTACAATTGCCAAGAGTTTGGCCATTTTCCCAAAGAATGTGATAAGCCGAAGAAGGAGTATAGTGGACCTCGAGATCAAGATAGAAATTCTAGTAAGAAGGTCAATGATTCTCCTGAAAAGAATTCCTGAATTAGTTCTTTTAAAGCTTCAGGACCACAAGCTCTTCTCTTTGCTGAAGGAACTGACTGGACTCAAAGATTGCTGTGTAATGATAATCAAGAAAATCTGACTATGTTCGAGCTGACTGAAAGTTTTCAAGATGCTAGTGGGAACGAATTATCTTCTGACAATGATACGGAGTTGGATTCTGATGATTCTTGTCATATGCAACCAACTTCTTTTGCATGCATGACTAAGACTGATGAGGTTAGTTCTTATTCTGTTAAATTATCTGAAAATGTATCTTGTTCTAAATTTGAATCTGTTAAGTGTAGAATTTATTCTCTTAAAGATCATAATGAGATCTAGGGAAAAATAGAAGCTTTGTTTATAAGTAACAATGATTTGAAAGCAGAATTGTCAGTGAAAATGACCATTAACGATCAACAATTTCAAGATATTCTTAAACATAGAACTAAGATAACTAAACTTGAAAATGAGGTTCTTGATTTGAAAAGTAAATTAGACAAGTTTTGAAATTCTACATTTTTGTTAAATGAAATTATTGAGGTGTCTGGTAAACAAAAAGGTTCAACGAATGGTTTGGGTTTTGTTGAAGTTCCTCCACTTTTTCATAATGATTATACTCCAAATAAGTTTGCGGGAAAGGGAGAAATTGTTATTGAACCAGTCATTGATGAGGAAAAACCTAAAATGGTTAAAAATGAAAATATTGATGTTCAATCTTCAACTCAAAAACCTCATATTCAAAGTAACAAGGTCTTTGTTGAAAATGTTGATAAGGTGATCATTGAGGATGTAATTGAACCTGAAATTGTGCACAAAAACCAGAACATTCCTCATTCAAATAACATCTTGTGTGAACCTCATGAATTTGAGGAGGCTGTGTATGGTTCAAATGCATTTAAAGTGAAAAAGGAAAAATCTGTTAAGGTTAAGGTTAAGAAATCAGAAAAACCAAAGATTTCTGATAAGGATTTGATGCGTTTCATCAATCCTGTTTCTACTAAGCCAAACACTGGTTGTGTGTTTAAATTGAAAGGTATTAGCAAAGTATACACTGAGAAAGACATTTCGCTTGACCTTATCAAGCCCGAATTGATAGAAAATGTCTTTCAAAATAAAACTTCCAAGATAAAAGATCTTGAACATGCATTTGTTAACTCCAATATTTCAAACATAACAGATCCTTTGGTCAAAGCCAAACAATTGTTAAAATCTTCTACGAAAGTTCAATTTGTTAACTCAACTGGAACTGACACGTTATAGAGTTTTTCTAACTGTTCAAATATTGATTAATACATGAAAAAGAAATCAGTTACGTTTGATGATTTGAACAAAGGTCCTATTCCTGGTGTGTTTCATCAGTCTTCTTGTAAGGCCCCGTTACCGGTAACCCTACTTTCATGTTGGATTTACTCATAAACACAGTTCTAAATATCAGAGTTAATTAAAAACTTTACGCGGAATATAAAACTTTCATAAAACATTACATATCAATTCATAATCATGTCTTTAAACATTCCTCTTGTCTTTCAAAATCAAAACGTAACTTATAAAACATATCGGATCTTCAGATGCCAGGCTTTAGTCTTCTGCCATGTGTCCTCCACTCAAGCCAGCTGTCTCATCCTACTCACCTGCGTGCATACTAAAAGTCAGCTACGCTGAGTGAGTTCTAGTTAATCATACACTACCATACAATACCTTGTTACATACATACGTACTTAACCTCATAACTTTCTTTCATACACACATAAGTACTCATACCTTCATTCTTACTTACATACTTTCTTTCTTACTTACATACTTTCTTTCTTACTTACATACTTTCTTTACATTCATAATCATACGTTTTAAAGAGCCTTTCGCCCTATAACCTCACAGATATTATAAGGGTCTGGTCCCTAACATCACAGATATTATAAGGGTCTGGTCCCTAACATCACAGATATTATAAGGGTCTGGTCCCTATCATCACAGATATTATGAGGGTCTGGTCCCTAACATCACAGATATTATTAGGGTCTGGTCCCTAACATCACAGATATTATTAGGGTCTGGTCCCATGTTTTCGAATATTAGTAGGGTTCGATTCCCTCTTCGTTACCATACAACCATACATCATACCTCGAGTATTATTAGGGCTCGGTACCCCTTTCGTAACCATACAACCATACAACCGTCATTTCCTTCTTTTATTAACTTTCTTACGTTCATACACATAAACATACATATCATACTTGCCATATTTATAACGTTACAACCTGACAGTACGTGCAATATCCGAAGATCGTTCACGAACCATCAAGCAATCATTCATACATATCACATATATCACCTATGGCATACACTTATCACTTTGGATAAATGTATTAACAACACATCAAGTATGCACACAGCCCCGAAAACATAACAAGGAATGGGGCTAGAAACTCACCTGGATCCTGTTACGCTCGCCGTTGATCGTAATTCCTTTCTTTAACTGGGCTCGGCTAACTGTATAATATTTACACATATCAATTAACTACTGCTACTCATTTGTATTTCTATATATATATGACCCACAACGAACGGGGGTCCGGGGGCAGCGCCCCTGGCAGCGGGGTTCTAGGGGCGGCAGCCCCTAGCGGGGTCCAAGGGGCAGAGCCCCTGGCTGGGGTTAAGCTGCCAGGTCAGCTTGGAAAAATTTTATTTTCGATAACTGCCTTAACACATTTTCCATTAGGTTTTTAATTTATTTTATAGACGAACTTCGCTTCAGGCGAAGTTAAACCTTAGGCGAACTTGGAAACAGCTTGGTTCTGGCTTGATTCGATCGAATAGGAACACGTTCGATCGAATAGGAACACGTTCGATCGAATACAACACGTTCGATCGAATAGGAACACGTTCGATCAAACAGGAACACGTTCGATCGAATAGGAACACGTTCGATCGAATACAACACTCATTCGATCGAATACAAAACTCATTCGATCGAATGAGTTGGAGACCATTCGGTTGCTTCCCTATTCGGTCGACTGGACTTGTTCGATCTACGCATTCGATCGAATGGACTGATTCGATCGACTGGTTCGATCGAATGAGTCTGATTCGACTCCTTCAAGCTGGGCGACGGAGAAACCCACGGGTTTTCCAGATTTTCCAGATTTTTGACCCAAAATCGAAGTTTTTGACATGGAAAAGCTCGGGATTGAAAGGGCTATCGATTCCTAGTACTTTTAAACACAAAAGCTTGCATTTTGACACCAAAACAAGGCGGTTTTTGACCCGAAAACTCAAGTTACGAAAATGGGAGTTTTTGCTCGATTTGAGGTCGAAAATGGTTATGAAAACGGATGATTTTCGAGAGGGACTTACCAAAAACGATTAGGAACAAGATTGTGGACTCGGATTTGTGATTTGAGAACTTTCTCTCTCTAGCTTCTCTCTCTAGAAATGAGAGTGTTTGGGTGGGTGTAAGTGAAGGAAGATGGTGAAAAATGGTGGAAGTGTCAAGAACTTTCGTTTATATACTACGGGTTTGGTTAGGCTCGGGTTGGCTTCCTACGGGTCGAGACAGGCCGAGTTCATAAAATAACTAAGCCCAAGACCCGTTCCTTACTCGACATTAAATAACTAAAACGTGAAATTACTAAACATAACTTTCTTTTATTTATCAATATAAAAATTTTAGGATGTTACAAGTCTTCCTCCCTTAAAGAGGTTTCGTCCCCGAAACCTAACTATTACATAAACAAACTAGGGTAAAACTTGCGCATCTCATCCTCGACTTCCCAAGTAGCATCAGATCCCTTGCGGTGCTTCCATATCACTTTGACCAAGGGTATAATCTTGTGACGAAGCTGCTTCTCCTTGCGATCAACGATCTTTATCGGTTGCTCGATGTAGTTCAATTGTTCATCAACCTCGATGTCCATTAAGGGCACGTGAGACGTGTCATCAGCTAGACACTTCCTCAGATGAGAAACATGGAAGGTTGAATGAATTCCTTCTAACTCATCGGGTAAATCCAGTTTGTAAGCTACTTCACCCACACGTTTTACAATCTTGAACGGTCCAATGTACCTCGGACTCAACTTTCCTCTTTTCCTAAAACGGATAATCCCCTTCCAAGGCGAGACCTTAAGCATCACATAGTCGCCAACGTTAAACTCAATTGGTCGTCGCCGCTTATCCGCATAAGACTTTTGTCTGTCTTGAGCGGCTTTCATTCTTGCTTTGATCTGATCGAACTTTGAAGACGTTTCTTGAACCACTTCTATACTTCCCATTTCCTTCTGACCAATCTCACCCCAACACACCGGGGTTCTACATCGTCTACCGTACAGCATCTCAAACGGTGGCATACCAATACTCGAATGGTAACTGTTGTTATAGGAGAACTCTGCCAGATGCAGATGATCATCCCAACTTCCACCAAAATCTAAAACGCAAGCACGTAGCATATCCTCAAGGGTTTGGATCGTCCTTTCAGACTGTCCATCGGTTTGAGGATGATACGCCGTACTGATGTTCAACCTCGTCCCCATAGCTTCATGAAATTTCTTCCAGAACCTCGAAGTAAACCGTGTATCCCTATCAGACACGATCGATAACGGTACTCCATGCTTGGTTACAATTTCTTTAATGAACAAGCTTGCTAACGTTTCTGACGAGATGGCCTCTCGTATGGGCAGAAAGTGAGCACTCTTGGTCAAACGGTCCACAATCACCCAGATGGTATCATGTTGCTTAGCTGTACGAGGTAGCTTAGTTATGAAATCCATGGTGATGTGTTCCCATTTCCACTCAGGTATCTCTAGCGGTTGCATCTTCCCATAAGGCTTTTGGTGCTCGGCCTTGACTTGTAAGCAAGTTAAGCACTTACTAACATAATCCACTACATCACTCTTCATTCCTGGCCACCAGTAATCTCTTTTCAAGTCTTGGTACATCTTTGTAGCTCCAGGATGGATTGAGTACCTTGACTTATGAGCTTCATCTAAGATTCGACTTCTAAGATCACCATGGCGTGGAATCCACATACGGTCAAATCTAGTTTTAACTCCATGAGTGTTTTCCATCAACTCATCTTGCTGGCCATAAATCCTTTCTTTCTTTACTAACCCTTCGTCTACTAACACTTCTGACTGCACTTTGATGATTTCTTCAAAAAGACTTGAGTTCATGATCAACTTGTATGACTTCACTGTTGCAAGGACTTCCTCATTCTTCCGACTTAACGCATCAGCGACCACGTTAGCTTTACCGGGGTAATACTTAATCTCACAGTCGTAATCCTTTATCAATTCTAACCATCTTCTCTGCCTCATGTTCAGTTCTTTCTGCTCGAAGAAGTACTTTAAACTCTTATGATCTGTATAGATAGTACACTTAGTGCCGTACAGATAATGCCTCCATATCTTAAGAGCATGCACTACAGCTGCTAACTCCAAATCATGCGTCGGGTAAGTACTCTCATGGACCTTCAACTGTCTAGACGCGTAGGCTATCACCTTCCCTCGTTGCATCAACACGCAACCTAACCCTTGATGCGAGGCATCAGCACAAACAACAAAATCCTCATCACCATCGGGTAAAGTAAGGATTGGAGCTTGCGTGAGTCTCTTCTTCAATTCTTCAAAGGCTTCCTCCTGAAACTTTCCCCAATTGAATACTATCGTCTTACGGGTCATACCGGTCAGCGGTGCGGCTATCTTGGAGAAACCTTCGATGAATCTCCTATAGTAGCCAGCTAACCCTAGGAAGCTTCGTATATCAGTCGGATTCTGCGGAGTCTTCCAATTCGTTATCGCTTCAATCTTAGCTGGGTCCACGGTAATCCCCTCCGGATTAACCACATGACCTAAAAATTGCACTTCCCTTAACCAGAACGCGCACTTCGAAAACTTGGCGTACAACCTTTCTTTCTTCAGAACTTCCAATACCTCTCTCAGATGCTCGGCATGGTCAGACTCACTCTTTGAATAAATCAATATATCATCGATGAAGACGATAACCGACTTATCCAACATCGGTCGACACACCCTATTCATCATGTCCATAAATGCTGCAGGAGCATTTGTTAGACCGAATGACATTACAAGGAACTCGTAGTGTCCATACCGCGTTCGGAACGCTGTTTTAGGGATGTCTACCTCTTTCACCTTCAGCTGATGGTAGCCTGATCTGAGATCTATTCGTGAGAACCAACTCGAACCTTGCAGTTGGTCAAACAGATCGTCAATCCTAGGCAAGGGGTATCTATTCTTTACCGTAAGCTTATTCAACTCACGATAGTCTATGCACATTCTCATACTTCCATCCTTTTTCTTCACAAACAAAACCGGTGCGCCCCACGGAGAAACACTCGGTCTGATAAAACCCTTGTCGAGGAGTTCTTGCAGTTGGGACATCAATTCCTTCATCTCGGACGGTGCTAGACGGTAAGGCGCCTTCGCGACGGGCTGGGCTCCTGGTACTAGATCTATCTGAAATTCTATCTCTCGCTCAGGTGGCAACCCCGGAAGATCCTCAGGGAATACTTCTGGGTAGTCGCGCACAATAGGAACATTCTTCATTTCTTTCGTCTCGGCCGTAGCGTTGACAACATACGCCAGGTAGGCACCGCACCCTCGCCTTAACAAACCCTCGGCTTTTATCATCGAAATGACATTAAGCCCATAACTCTCCTTATCACCATAAACCGTCACCGCACTACCATCCAATGACTTTAACCTTATCATCTTACTTTTACATACTATCTGAGCCTCAAACTCAGACAACCAATCCATACCCAAGACTACATCGAACCCTCCTAAGGCCATAACATACAAAGTAACAGGGAACTCATGTCCCTCTAACTCTATCTTACAATTCTTCACCATTTTTGTTATTTTCACCGAAGTGTCACTTGCGGTTTCTACTACAAAAGTTTCAGACACTCGGCAGCCTTTCATTTTAGCTAGTTTACTAAACGTCGTAGCTACAAAACTTCTATTCGCACCAGAATCAAATAATACAGAAGCGGAAACATCGTTCACTAGAAACGTACCTGTGACGACATCCGGAATCTGCCTGGCTTGTTCCTGGGTCAGCATGTAGGCTCTAGTTCTGGGCCTAGCTTGATCGGCATCCTTCTTTCCACTACCTCCAGCTACACCTTCAGTGCACTCCCATGACATATGGCCTGTCTTGCCACATTTGTAACATGCTGGCTTCGCACTGCACTCATTGGCATAATGCCCTACCTTCCCACACTTATAACAGGCATTCGACCCCATTCTGCATTCTCCACCATGAGCCTTTCCACATTTGAGACAAACATTAGAACTTTTACCCCACTTGCACTCACCACCATGCCTCTTTCCGCAGGTCTTACACGATCTCTTCTCCCACACTTTCTGTTTCTTATCCCTGGAGTTCCATAACTGAGTACCGGGTCGTTTAGCAGGAGTGACCCCTTTCTTCTCTTTCTCTTCGTCCCTTTCCACCCCATCATCCGCGGCCACGTCAGCATAGACCATTTCCGCGAGTCCAACAGCCGAATCAAAAGTAGCAGGTTGAACCGCCCTGACTAACATGCGGACCTTTTGTGGCAACCCCCTCACATAACACTTGATTCTCTTGACTTCAGTGTCAACCATGTCAGGCACCAACCTAGATAGTCGGTTGAACTCCGTGGTATACTCACGATGCGTCATCATACCGGCTTTTAAATTCTGGAACTTCATCTCCGTTCTTTCAACCTCGGCATCTGCACAGAACTTCTTCATTACCAACTCTTTCAAATCTTCCCACTTCATCCCTTTGATCTCTTCACGGGTCTTCCTCTGCTCCACACTCTCCCACCAATACATAGCCTCATCTACGAATGACTGAGTAGCATAGCCCACAGCTTGGTCGGGACGGCATTCGCTAATGCGGATAACCTTGTCCATAGCGGTTAACCACTGGAGAGTAGCGATTGCGTCTCCTAAACCAGTCAGCTTAGGCGGGTCACAACCTTTGAAGGACTTATAGCTGCACCCACCTTGTCCTCCTCTCCTATCATCGACTTTCACAGACTTATCCCCGCTCGAGGCCCCTCTTTCACCTTCCCCATCCTTTCTACCATCACCACCCGCCCCTTCAGCAGTTCGTTCACGGCTTCCAGCAGATCCTTCGGGATTCAGGTTCTTCACAGCAGCAACTACAGCCTGAACAATGGCTGCTTGAACTGCAGGACTAAGTTGAACTTCCTCGTTGTTGTTCTGGTCTCCTCCAGCTGCGCTTCCTTCATCTTCGGTGTGGGAAGCTTCTTCTACCGAGGGTTGCCGGACAAGACGAGGCCTGCCACGACGTCCAGTGCGACCCCCAGCTTCAACAAATTCTCCAGCTCCAGCCATCAGTATCCTATATGAGAAAACACAAACATCATCACTCAAGGAACTATCTAGTACAAGGATAGTAAGGCTAACAGGTAATAACAGTGGCCAGTTGTGATTAGCTGATCACGTTACTTTCCGTGTCATATACACTTCCCTTTATGAGTCTATTTGTGCTGGTTCTACTTAAGCAGTTTGTCAATTTAAACAGTCAATTATTCCTATCCCTATCGTTCACATATCCTTTCTTTCTTATTAACATACATCATTTAATCATGCACTTTACCTTTACTGATCTTGCTTGAGCGACACATGGCATTCTTGAACTGGCATCTTCTTTCCTTTCTTACTTAAATCCCATTCTCTGTTCGAGTCTAAGCATGTAGGATGCTTAAATCTCTCGAACTTTGCTCTGATACCAACTTGTAAGGCCCCGTTACCGGTAACCCTACTTTCATGTTGGATTTACTCATAAACACAGTTCTAAATATCAGAGTTAATTAAAAACTTTACGCGGAATATAAAACTTTCATAAAACATTACATATCAATTCATAATCATGTCTTTAAACATTCCTCTTGTCTTTCAAAATCAAAACGTAACTTATAAAACATATCGGATCTTCAGATGCCAGGCTTTAGTCTTCTGCCATGTGTCCTCCACTCAAGCCAGCTGTCTCATCCTACTCACCTGCGTGCATACTAAAAGTCAGCTACGCTGAGTGAGTTCTAGTTAATCATACACTACCATACAATACCTTGTTACATACATACGTACTTAACCTCATAACTTTCTTTCATACACACATAAGTACTCATACCTTCATTCTTACTTACATACTTTCTTTCTTACTTACATACTTTCTTTCTTACTTACATACTTTCTTTACATTCATAATCATACGTTTTAAAGAGCCTTTCGCCCTATAACCTCACAGATATTATAAGGGTCTGGTCCCTAACATCACAGATATTATAAGGGTCTGGTCCCTAACATCACAGATATTATAAGGGTCTGGTCCCTATCATCACAGATATTATGAGGGTCTGGTCCCTAACATCACAGATATTATTAGGGTCTGGTCCCTAACATCACAGATATTATTAGGGTCTGGTCCCATGTTTTCGAATATTAGTAGGGTTCGATTCCCTCTTCGTTACCATACAACCATACATCATACCTCGAGTATTATTAGGGCTCGGTACCCCTTTCGTAACCATACAACCATACAACCGTCATTTCCTTCTTTTATTAACTTTCTTACGTTCATACACATAAACATACATATCATACTTGCCATATTTATAACGTTACAACCTGACAGTACGTGCAATATCCGAAGATCGTTCACGAACCATCAAGCAATCATTCATACATATCACATATATCACCTATGGCATACACTTATCACTTTGGATAAATGTATTAACAACACATCAAGTATGCACACAGCCCCGAAAACATAACAAGGAATGGGGCTAGAAACTCACCTGGATCCTGTTACGCTCGCCGTTGATCGTAATTCCTTTCTTTAACTGGGCTCGGCTAACTGTATAATATTTACACATATCAATTAACTACTGCTACTCATTTGTATTTCTATATATATATGACCCACAACGAACGGGGGTCCGGGGGCAGCGCCCCTGGCAGCGGGGTTCTAGGGGCGGCAGCCCCTAGCGGGGTCCAAGGGGCAGAGCCCCTGGCTGGGGTTAAGCTGCCAGGTCAGCTTGGAAAAATTTTATTTTCGATAACTGCCTTAACACATTTTCCATTAGGTTTTTAATTTATTTTATAGACGAACTTCGCTTCAGGCGAAGTTAAACCTTAGGCGAACTTGGAAACAGCTTGGTTCTGGCTTGATTCGATCGAATAGGAACACGTTCGATCGAATAGGAACACGTTCGATCGAATACAACACGTTCGATCGAATAGGAACACGTTCGATCAAACAGGAACACGTTCGATCGAATAGGAACACGTTCGATCGAATACAACACTCATTCGATCGAATACAAAACTCATTCGATCGAATGAGTTGGAGACCATTCGGTTGCTTCCCTATTCGGTCGACTGGACTTGTTCGATCTACGCATTCGATCGAATGGACTGATTCGATCGACTGGTTCGATCGAATGAGTCTGATTCGACTCCTTCAAGCTGGGCGACGGAGAAACCCACGGGTTTTCCAGATTTTCCAGATTTTTGACCCAAAATCGAAGTTTTTGACATGGAAAAGCTCGGGATTGAAAGGGCTATCGATTCCTAGTACTTTTAAACACAAAAGCTTGCATTTTGACACCAAAACAAGGCGGTTTTTGACCCGAAAACTCAAGTTACGAAAATGGGAGTTTTTGCTCGATTTGAGGTCGAAAATGGTTATGAAAACGGATGATTTTCGAGAGGGACTTACCAAAAACGATTAGGAACAAGATTGTGGACTCGGATTTGTGATTTGAGAACTTTCTCTCTCTAGCTTCTCTCTCTAGAAATGAGAGTGTTTGGGTGGGTGTAAGTGAAGGAAGATGGTGAAAAATGGTGGAAGTGTCAAGAACTTTCGTTTATATACTACGGGTTTGGTTAGGCTCGGGTTGGCTTCCTACGGGTCGAGACAGGCCGAGTTCATAAAATAACTAAGCCCAAGACCCGTTCCTTACTCGACATTAAATAACTAAAACGTGAAATTACTAAACATAACTTTCTTTTATTTATCAATATAAAAATTTTAGGATGTTACACTTCTATTGAACCAATTTCTCCTAAACCACAACGTGAGTGTGTTGACATGAGAACATGTTTCTATGTAGTGAATAAGGTCATGTTGTGAGAAATTAAGGAATGAAGAAATCATAGAATCTTCATCCGTTTATCAAGGAACAAGCCAAACCCGTTCCAGTGATTAAAGAAATTCTACCCATGTCTTGTGATGATGAGACTCACATCATGTTTTCATATGTGAATCCACATAAGGTGATTCATGTTGATGAGAACTCGAGTAATTTAAAACCCAAGTTTGTTCCTATGGAACCAATTTGCAAGAATGTGAACACAAATGTAGTTCAAGCTGCATATTTGATACGAAAGTCTAAAAGGCATGTGACCTATTCACAAGCAGCTAAACCTTGGATTTCACTCAACCTTAACTCATCAAGTGAAATTAAAAAGGTGCCCAAGACTGAGGCCTGAGCTGCCTTTTTGAACTAATCATTTTACCTCTATGTGCAGAGCTCATCCAAGACTATATCTGGTGAAAACTGAATTATGGATAGTGGATGCTCTCGTCATATTACCGGCAATATCAACCTCTTATCAAATGTCAAGAATATCCAAGCGGGGTATGTAGCTTTTGTGGGTTATTCGGGTAGAATTATTACAAAAGAAGGAGATGTTTCAAATGGTTGTATCACATTTGAGAAGGTTAATTATTGTGATAAAGTGGATCACCATTTTTATGAGCGTGTCTCAAATTTGTGATAAGAAGTATACCACGTTATTTAATGATAAGGAGTGCATAATACTTAAATCAGGATATGTCATTCCAGAAGACATGGTTGTTATGCGGTCTCCTCGATCAAATGATATTTATGTTCTAAACATGACTTCAAAGGTATCCACTTCTGTTGAAACATGTTTTATCTTAAAAGCAACTGAGAAAGACCCGATTCTGTAGCACAGACGTATGGGTCACATTCATTTCAGAAAGATGAATTATCTTATGGCTAATGATTTGGTTGATGGGGTTTCCTTGAAACACTTCAAACTGACCGATCACTGTGTTGGATGCAAAAAGGGAAAACAAAAAAAAAAGTCTCACCCATCTAAGTTAATTAATTCCATTGATACTCCTCTGGAACGACTTCATATGTACTTGTTTGGTCCTGTGAATCATGTGAGTATTGCTAGAGATTGGTATTGCCTAGTTGTCACTGATGACTATTCTAGATATTCATGGGTGTTATTTATGAGTTCCAAAGATCAGACACCAGTTCTTGTTCAAAATCTAATCACAAAGATCGAATCACTATATAAACACAAAGTGAGACGTATTCAGAGTGATAATGGTATGGAGTTCAAAAACACTACATTGGATTTCTTTTGCATTCAAAGGAATTCATAGAGAATACAGTGCTCCAAATGTACCACAACAGAATGGTGTTGCTGAAAGAAAGAATCGAACATTGATTGAAGCTACACGAACAATGCTAGCGGATTCTAAGCTTCCTGTGCAATTCTGGAATGAGGCTATGAATACTGCTTGCTGCACGCTTAATCGTTTTTTGACTGTGAAGAAGTTGCAAAAGACAAGTTATGAACTTCTGAACAAACGTAAGCCTAATTTACAGTATTTGGAACCATTCGGGTGTCCTTGTACTATGTTGAAGAAAGATGCGGGAAAATTCGAAGAAAAAGCTATTGAAGGTTATTTCTTGGGTTATGCAACACTTAAGAAACGAGTGTTTAATTATACTTCGGGTTGTGTTGAAGAGTGGTACCATGTCGATTGTCAACGATACACCATGCCTCCCTTCGGCAAAGGGTCTGATTGGATGTTTGACTATGAAAGTCTATTTAATACATTTACTCCAATAGTTGGTCAACCTGATGAAGAATTGGTACGTTGTAAGGCCCCTTTCCCAGTAGCCCTACTTTAGCGTCGGATTTACTCATAAACACAGTTCGACAAATCAAAGTTAATTAAAACATTCGTGGAAACGTTAACTTCAATCATTCGATACAGATCATTCTATCTTTTCTTTAAAACATAACATACAACATTATATTTAAAACATCATTTCTTCCATCTTCAGATGCCAGCCATTCAATCCATGTCATGTGCCATCCTCATGCCAGCTCAATAAACATATTTACCTGTGTGCATACTAAAAGTCAGCTACGCTGAGTGAGTTCTAGTTAATCAGGCAACATAAAATACATTCTCATACATTTACGTATACGTATCCGAAGATACATATTCATCCTTAACCGAACTTTATTCCTGACACTTTATAATTATTCGTAGAGGACCATTGCATAATATCAATTAGAAGAACAATTACTATCACTCATAGAAGTAACAACTTGAATCACCCATGAAAGGGTCTATATAAACTATCCATAAAAGGATCCCTAGATATTATCCATAGAAGGATCCTTAACGTTACCCATAGAAGGGACCCTATATACTTTCTATAAAAGGACCACTATACTTTATCCATAGAAGGAACTCTATACCTGATCCATAGAAGGAACCATATACATTGTCCATAGAAGGTACTCCATAGAAGGAACGCATGCTCAATTATATAATATCCGTTAAGGAACGCTAATAAGGTTCACAGTCCTTATTTACGCTATCACATATCGAGTCTAGGTCCCATAGTAGTTTAGAGGGATTTTCCATCCTAACTTACTATGCCATACGTCGATCTCACATACCATTCATGTACATGCTTACACATACCTCACATATACGATAATTACATCGTAGCATACGAGCACTCTAGGCATTCTTCACATCATTCATCTAACAACCATACTTCCTGACGATACGTGCAATATCCGAAGATCGTTCACGTATCAACAAGCATTCATTCATAACATTCATACATACTATCACATAATTCATCATAGCATACACTTACCATTTAAGGTAAGTGTATTAACGTTCACATTGAGTATGCACACAGCCCCGAAAACATAACCAGGAAATGGGGCTAGAAACTCACATGGATTCTGTTACATTCTCCGTTAATTGCTATTCCTCTCTTTAACTGTGCTCGGCTAACTGTACATTAATTACATGTATCAATACTTGTCCTAATCACATTATTCAGGTATCACCATAAATGGTTAAGTCTGGTATATTCTAATAGCATTGTATTTGAATACCTTGTATTCGGATGGTATTAGAATACATTTGTGTTAGCATACATTTGTATTAGAATACCTTTGTATTCGAATGGTATATGATAGAATGCATTTGTATTAGCATACATTTGTCTTCTAATGGCATGTGATTAGGATACATTTTTATACTAATGGCATGTGATTAGAATACATTTGTGTTAGCATACATTTTTATTCTAATGATCATATTGTATTCTAGTGATCATATTGTATTCTATGATCATATTGTAATCTAATGATCATATTGTATTCTAATGGTCATATTGTATTCTAATGGGTATATTGTATTCTAATGATCAAATTGTATTCTAATGGTTATATTGTATTCTAATGATCATATTGTATTCTAATGAGTCCTTTGTATTCGAATCTTTTTCAATGTATTCTAATGAGTCCATTGTAATTGAATGAGTCATTGTAATTGAATGATACTTTTTAATCGAATTATGTACATGTAATCGAATATGAGTATTTTATTAGATTAGCCCATTGTAATCGAATTGTACATTGTATTCGAATGGAAACATTGTAATAGAATTTCCCAATGTATTCGAATGGGAACATTGTAATCGAATTTCCCATTGTATTCGAATGAGAACATTGTAATCGAATTTCCCAATGTATTCGAATGGGAACATTGTAAACAAATCTCCCCATGTATTGGAATGGGAACATTGTAATCAAATTTCCCAATGTATTCGAACGAGAACATTGTAATCGAATATGAACATTGTATGCGAATGAGCTGCAACAGCTTGGTCTTTTTATTGCCATTATCATTACATCTCATGACCTTAACACCTTTTTATGGTTTGGTATCATCCCATAAACGTTCCCATTTCCATTTTCGGTTAAGGTCTAGCCTGTTCACCCATAAAGCTTGAACCTTTATCATTTTCAACCCCGTTTTAGGCTAAATCAAGGTTGTGTATCCATAAAGTTTCAACCTTTATTGCTTAAATTTCCATTTTTACTAGATCTAGGGTTTTTAACATGAATCGTATACATCAACAAGTTCTTTAAGTCCATTTTAAACATCAAGTTTGTAACTTTATGGTTCATTTAGACCCGATCTTCTCTAGGGTTAAGTTTAAAGTTAAAAGGCAAACCGTTCATAAAAACATAACCTTTAAAGTTAAAGAACATATCTTTATGCGTTTTTAGGTTATAGTTAGCTTTGATATTCAACAATAATCTTGTATCTTGTTTGTATACCCAAGATCTATCAATATCTACCTTGGTTTCAGGTCTTGGATCCTCTTCTTGATCGCGGCTAGATATAGAGAGGTGTGTGTGTTTTAGAGTGTGTAGGGAACTTGTAAGATAAGATGGATGGAAATGGAAGGGATTAGGGTTTAATGGGATATTTATACTCCCTTAAGCCCATGAACCTAAGGCTCATCTTTCCTTTTGGTCCATAACTCATTCCATCTAAATAGCCTACTTATCCTTTCATATTTTATTATTATTATTATCGTTCCACTAAGTCAATTATTTCACCCTGTCACAATATAATATATTAAATATTATTATAGAAATTTTGGGATGTTACATACGTGCTTATCTAGAAGATCAATTCTTATCACCAAAGCCTTCAGTTTCTAATTATGATGCTGTACAACGAGATTATCTTCCTAATACATCTAATGTTATTTCTATCTCGTCAGATGATGGTCATTTTGTGGATTCTTCTTTAGCTCCATTTCCTGAGAGTCATGATATTGGTGAATTGCCTTATGATGCTGAAGAGAATCTAACTAATTTACTTGATAATGTTGTTGTGCCTGAGAATCCAAATCTTCGTATTCATACTTATCATCCTCAAGACAACATCATTAGTGATCCTGATGCTGGTGTACAAACACGTCATCAGATTGCTACTTCGAGTGATGCAAATGTATTGTGTGCGTATGCCGATATGCACTCATCGGGAGTCACGAATCTCGCAAAATGCACTTTCTTTTTATCTCAAATGGAACCAACGAGTGTTCGTATGGCGCTTGAAGATTCCTCATGGGTAGAGGCAATGCAAGAAGAGTTGCAATAGTTTAATCGACTGGGTGTTTGGGATCTCATTGACAAGCCTGTTAGAGTTAAAAAGACAATTCAAACAAAATGGGTATTTAAGTGCAAGAAAGATGATCGTGGGTCATTGTCAGAAATAAAGCATGTTTGGTTGTGCAAGGTTTTCATTAGTAAGAAGGCATAGATTACACGGAAGCATATGCTCCAGTTTCTCAATAGAAGCTATACGAATATTTTTGGCCTATGCAACTTTCAAAAATATTAAAGTTTATCAAATGGATGTCAAGAGTGCGTTTCTCAATGGGGAACTTCATGAAGAAGTATTTGTGTTACAACCTCTTGGTTTTGAAGATCCAGATTATCCAAACCGTGTTTACCGATTGAACAAGGCTTTTTATGGTCTACACCAATCCCCGAGAGCTTGGTACGACACAATTGCTGACCATCTTACCGATAATGGCTTCAAACGAGGAACTGTGGACTGTACTCTCTTTTACAAAAATGTTGGTGATGATTTGCTCCTTATCCAAATATATGTCGATGACATCATATTTGGTTCTACAAACGACAAGCTGTGTAAAGAGTTTGAGAAGTCAATGCAGACGAAGTTTGAAATGAGCTTGATGGGGGAGATGAATATCTTTTTAGGGTTGCAGGTTCATCAGTCTGACGCTGGAATTTTTATTCATTAGACGAAATATGTGAACGATGTTTTGAGCCGATTCAATATAAGTGCCGGAAAAATCTCTTCGACACCTCTTCCCGTGGGTTACAATTTGTCGCAGGATGAATTGGAGGATACCGTAGATCCAACCCTGTACCGAGCAATGACTGGTTCTTTAGTGTATTTAACTGCTTCTCTTGTTGATATCATGTTAGCTGTTTGTTTATGCGCTAGGTATCAATCTATTCCCCGAGTGACTCATCTGGTGGCGGTTGAATGTATACTCACTATCTGAGGGGTAATCCTGACACCGGGTTATGGTATCCCACGGATGATAGCTTTGAACTCACTGCTTTTTCCGATTCTGATTATGGAGGATGCAAGATCAATTTAAAATCTACTACAACAGGTTGTCAGTTTCTAGGAAGCCGACTTGTTTCTTGGCAGTGTAAGAAGCAGACAACGGTCTCCACTTCAACCGCAGAAGCAGAGTATGTGGTAGCCTCGAGTTGCTGTTCACAGGTTCTTTGGATCTAGCAACACTTGCGGGATTACGGTTTGAAGTTTCTTACTACTCCCATCTTTATTGATAACTCTGCTGCTATTAGTATCACCAAAAACCCCGTGCACCACTCTAAGACAAAGCATATTGCAATTCGATTTCATTTTATCCATGATTGTTTTGAAAAGAAATGATTTATCTTGAAAAGGTGCACACGGATTTTCAGAAAGTTGATCTGTTTACCAAAGCTTTTGATAAAACACGCTATAACTTTTTGCTTGGTTTAAACGGATTGAAAACTCTTGCTGATATCCTTAAGCTCAGATAATCATCTTTATTTTTGTTTTGCTTATTTTATGATTTTGGGTTTTGGGGGAGAAAATGAAAACTACAAAAATATTGTGATTTCTTTATATATAGATAAAAACCAAAAACATTCAAATATTTCAAAATGTCAAAAATATTTTTGCAGTCTCTCGCTTAAAATTATGCCAGTTACACAAATTTAAAGGACATATACTTGTATATGTTTGGTCCTGATATTTACTTGTAGATATTCGGGATAGCCATTTACTAGAAAATGGAAAGTACTTGGGGCGATTGTTGTGTGTTTTTATTTAATTCTCTCGTTGAAAATTATATCGGCTATTTAAATTTGTGGAACTTGTTTGCATGTTTGGTCCTATTATCTACTTGTAGATTTATAGGATAGCGATTTATCTATAAACTGAAAGTGACTGAGGCGACTGAATTTATATGCTCCTCAAAAATGAGTTTTGAAGCAAAAAGAGAAAATGATAGTACATTGATCATCTGGTCCCATATCAAGAAAGAAATAAGTTTAAAAGGTTGTGTGCTTATTTGCATAGGTGCATTGATAGGTCTTAAACAAGCTGTTAAAGTAAAGTATGTGATATAAACATAAAGAACTGCCAAATAGAAAGAGGTGTTAGTCTCTTCCAAAAGTCTTGGTAATGATGACTAAAATGTAATAGCCTGTCATACTCAAGCATTATGTTTGTCTGATCACCAAAAACAAAAAAAAAATCAAAATAAAATGCATTCAGTTTCCGAACTTTGTGATTCTTTATACGGCTTAATCATCTGGGTATTCATAAATATGAATATTTCAAAAGCTTTTAGAGCAAACCCAAAGTCACTAAACTTGATCACTACTATACATTGTACAATCTAATTACTGACTTGATCAAAATATGCTGTTAGTCATACGTTGTTCCTCTCTTGCGTGCGTCTCAATACCAGTATGAAATGGACCCCAGGGGGTACACGGTATGTAAGCCTACATATGAACTCGTGCATACTCATTCACAGTAAAGCATGCTTGGTGTATTGCTTGATAATGTGTATCTATAAAAATCTTAATTTCGATTAGCAACATAATGGTTTAAGTCAAGTTGGGGTGATACGGTAAAAGTCAAATTATCCCTAAACCGAGATTAGAGGCTGATAGTTTCTGATATTCTGTGCTTTAATTGAAAATTAAATCATATCACAAAAATACTTGAAGGTTTGTTATAAATTTTAAGTTGACAACAATATCAATGACCGACTTAACACCAGTCATAATAGCGCTGAATTATAAAACTGCGATGGAAGGGCAATTTGGTTAATATGATTTTCTGCTTAACTCACAAAAATATGTACTGCTTTCGTAGAATAGTTTTGACGTTTGTTTATGTTTTATTTTGCCTTCTTACTTTGAAAATATTCAAAAATCCATTAATATTGTGTTTTCTATTTTAGTTTTCTGCTTTATTTTTGATTTACGAGCTAAAAGGGTAAATGTTTGAAAAGAAAATACAAAAAAGATTTTCTCATTTTTATTTAATTCTTTTATTTAAGTCATTTAATTTATTTGTTTTAAGTTAATGTGTTTTGAATGCAAAACACGTTAAGGTATTGCATCTTACTTCAACTGGTAAGATTTTTAAGGTAAAGTTCATCGGGACACGGGTTTCAATGCATTATTTAATCCTTGTGATTTAAAATGATATTTTTCGTTTTAAATTGTTTATTTAATACCTATTCGTTATGATCAGTCATAATGAATAAGGTCCATTCGTTACCCAAACTAATAACGAATGAGGGTCAATTATTTTTAAATTTGAATAACGAATAAGTCCATTCGTTATCATCATTCGCTTCTGCAACACTGATAACGTATGACCCCATTCATCATCATTTTTTATAACGAATGAAGAACGAATCTGAGTTGATTCGTTATTGGTTAATTTATTGTCCATTCGCTAACGGGGATAACGAATGAATAAACAAATATAGTTCATTAGTTAATTTTGAATTAAGGAATGGGTTTATTCGTTTATCTTGGGAAGTGTGCAAGTCTTTTATATTTAATGAACAGGAGATGAACAAAATCCATTTTTGATAAGTTTTTTAGATTCACAAGGTAAAGATGATCAAAACGCTATGAATTTCGTCAAAAATCATGAAGGATTGATAAGATAATTAGTCGGTTTTGTAGTCAGATTTTGGTTTGAATGAAAATTAAATTAATGATGTATTTCAACCCTTAGTTTTGATTGAGTCTGTATATCGTTGATATTCCGAGTATCTTGCGATTAAGATTACATGGATTCATCGTCGTACATGGTCCAATTGATTCTCTGATTGCATGTTGACCGTCATTGTTCATATTGAATTTTGACTTTGACAAATAGGGGTCAAAGTTGATAGTTATTGATGTCATTCGTTACAGGTAACAAATGGACAATCAATTCGTTTAGTCATTCGTGACTTAAAGTTAACGAATCAATCAATTCGTGTGAATTATTAACGAATCAGTCCATTCGTACAATTTGATAGCGAATGAGCATTCAATTGGTTTTATTCGTCAGCCACTCATTCGTTATGGTAACATGGCCATAATGAATTGTGCCATTTGTTATAACTAATGACATCATTCGTCATAACGTATGAACTGGCACATGATGAATAACGAATGACACTTATAATTCTTAAATAATTTAATCATTAATGTTCGTTTTTATTAATTCTTGGGTTTATGTATTTTCAGAAATGGCAGATGATATAGTACAAGAGGTTCCAATTGCTGATCCACAACAAGTCCAGAAACAACAAGATGTTGCTGCTCCTCTGTTACCGTTTGACAAGAAGCATAATATCTGTAACTTTGTGCAAGACAATTTTGCTGATCAAGACATTTCTGGAGATGTTATTGACATGAGGTCGAAGACTCACTGAAAAATAAACCGAATACAACTAATTAGATAGCGGTAACGAGTGTCGAACACAGAGAGTTTGTGGAAAATGTGTTACTAAGTAGCTTTGTAATTAATCTATATTAAACTAAATGCAGAAAAAAAAACTCAAGTATTTTGTTGGTTGATTTGATTAACGAAAAGAACTGAAAGCAATTTAACGAGTTTTCAAACAATAAGAGAAAATATGTCTTCCCTCGGTTTCAGGTTTCTATGAATGTCAAAGTTAATGTTTAAACTGAGATGAACAATAATTAAAGTTCGTGCTTATGTAAACGATTGCGATAATTGAGGATCAAGTACTTGGATTATACAACGCAAGGTAATCACTCAAAAACCTATTTGTTTATCCAACCTCGAATCCCTCACGATTAATCTTGATTGATTAAAGCACCAAGAACTAACAGCTTAGAACACAAATTCAATAAACTAACAATCTATCAATCAATGCATAAACACCATAATAATGAATTCAATAAGATCAAACTATTATATCAGAAATTGCATAAACATTCAACCAAACATTCATAAATAACCTTACAATCCGAGGGAAAACACAAAGGGATTTAGCCGAGCATGATTCGGTTCATCATTCCTTCAATTAAAGTTTGCATATGAATCAAAATCGAGTCTCTAATGATTACCACACTCACAATAATGTTATCGCACCCCAAAATCGCCTCTAGGTCACTCTTGGATGAAAAGATATGATAAGGATCTCAAAAGTCGTCCCTAAAACGAGTTTATAAGGCTGTTACAAGTTTCAGCGTCAGGCAAATTACCCACGGTGGCTTAAAACTGCCTTACGGTGACCATTTTCTTCAGGAGCTTACGGTGGCCACCGTAAGCTACGGTGGCTTCCATTATTGCCTCCTTGTTTTTTCATAACTTTCTCGTTTCAACTCCGTTTTCTTCACCGTTTTTGCCCCCTTTCTCGGAACTACATCCTCTATATTCTCCTACCTGAAATTATATGAGTAGCCATAGTCAACTAATTCCAAAAAATAAACCAATTGTATGAATGGTTATTAACGATCTTATATCACTTAAGGGTTGTCCAATGGACCACCCGTCACATTCCCACACATACCCGTTGCTTGCCCTCAAGCAACTCAATCATTCTAAGTTAAACATTAACTCATTCAACAAAACACATCTCGATTAATGTCCCAAGTCATACCCTATTCCCACATGTTTCGTATTTGCACTATTAACGCGTTTATTTATCAAACCTAGAAATTCAACCAAACCTAACGCGTTTCCTGTTTTTCTTTCACGCAACACACCCCTCTCAAACTTTCCAATCATTACTTTTCTCAAAGCTAGCATGATGCTAGTCCACCCAAATGCACATGTGCCAATCTACTATAATAAGTTTGTGTAACTATCGAACCTCCACCTAATGAATGCATAGACACTCGCGCAAATCAAGAGGGCTTATTATGGGTTATAACGGGGCCATGTGTTCGGGTACGGAATTGGAATATTGAAAGTAGCTCAGGCGATTCGATCCGGCTTATTACATACATTATAAGAAAACCTAAGAAATAAAATAAACAACTACAAACACCACTAACTTCTCTCTCTCTCTCTCTTTTTTTAACTCGATACTTTGAACAACGAATCTCATTTTCTTTGCATATATTCAACATTCTAATAAACATAATACTAAATTCTCATATCAATTACCAAACAACAATACAATTACAAGAAACAACCAACTAAGCTGGATCGTCTCGCAAATGTAACAACGGGGTTGATTAAAAAATATTAAGTCCAAGAAATGGCTTCTAAAGGAACAACCCCCCCGCCCCTCTTGTTAACCCCACTCATATGTACAATGTATGAGGCCCAACCCCCAAATCCCACACTCGCATTCATCCAGACGAGGATATACCTAAATGCCTCTATCATTTTTGCACTAATGCCAAGCTAAGTTCTCAGAACGCATTCATTACACAAGTTCCAACAAGAAGGGTCACACTGCCATCTTCAAATATTTCCAACCATGAAAACCTGTGGTATAAAGTTCCAACCCAAAATTTGTTATTGGCAAGTTACGTGAATTAAATAACCAAAATCATGTCACTCTTGGCGGAAATCTATTACCATTTCTTTTAAAACTTGGTAACACTCACTTACGGGAATTATGACCATGAAAAGGGACCTTTATCTCAACACATCTTTTGAACCACAAATAAAAAATTTCTCAAAAATTTTGAAATTTTCTTAAAAATATCTCCACATCCCCACACTTGGTGGATACATTGTCCCCAATGTATGGTTTTGGTACATTTTTTTTTATTTTTTTTATATTTTATTGTTTTAAACATGAAAATTACCCTACACCCAACACAGTGTCGAAGAGAAATCCATTAGAATTTTCCCACACTTGGTTTTTGCTAACATGGTATGCTTAAAATACCATTAATAACAAACAAACTAGAATTTTTATAATGCAAAATAAAAATACAAATATACAAAATGTACAATTACCACCCTTTTGAAACTTTATGACATTCAAGGTGGGTGACTGGCCCACTCCCTTGCAGCCTTCTCGTTATCAGCACGCTCTTTTTCAAGCAACTGTTTCCAGTCTTCCGGCAAACCAGGGTTGGGCCCGAACATCCTCAATCTCCACCCCGGATCATGTAGGTTAGGTGGCCACCGTAAGCTACGGTGGCTTCCATTCTTGCCTCCTTGTTTTCTTCATAACTTTCTCATTCAACTCCGTTTTCTTCACCGTTTTCGCTCACGTTCTCGTAATTACATCCTCTATATTCTCCTACCTGAATTTATATGAGTAACCATAGTAAACTAATTCCAAAAAACAAACCAATTGTATGCATGGTTATTAATGATCTTATATCACTTAAGGGTTGTCCAATGGACCACCCGTCAGTTATCACTTTTCTACGTCGTTCCTGGATACACTATGCCATTAATGTTAACGTATCGGTCCACTTCAGCATTGTTTGTCCTTTCTATAACTCGGAAAGATTCGTGGAACCGGAGAATTGTGTAATTCCTGAAATAAACAAGCAGACGATCATGATTACTCCGGGGTGATTCTTCGTGTGTTAAGATTTAATGGCAACATGGACTGTCCATGTGTGTTCGAGAAGACGTTGATTAGTGGATTATTTCAGAGATTATTTTACTAAGGAGACCTTGATCGTTCCCAGTACAACAAGGCGTAGTTGTGCGCGCCGTAAAAGTACTTATTACATGTTTTTATACATTTCCTTGGGGGACGCAAGGGTGGATACGACGAGTGCTGAATTATGCTACAATCTGCATTCGTAGATCTTATTTTGAGCAAGCCATTCAATTTCTCAGAGCTTATATTCTATCATCTCAAGGAGAACTGCTTGATCAAGAATCATCGCAGTTAATTCTTGATTTATCCACGCTTTATCCAGCTGATTATTTAAGATTTAATTCATGACTTGGTGATTGATCAGACATTGTAATATGATGTGTTGAAGGTGGAACACATGAATGCTGATACAATGAAGAGGATGCAGACCTACATGAGTAAAGAACCGGAGGATCGTCTAAGAACCAAACGTCTAATTGGTCACTTGGCGAATCCGGCATATGAATGTCCTTCTGATGATCGTTGGATTCACGACGATTCAAATTCTGAACCTGAAGAACGACCGGGTGGTAACGATGTTGGTCATGATGATGAAGGGGATGATGGTGATGACGATAGTGATGGACGATATGCTGCCGGTGAGGCAGCAAGCTTACAGGCTATTCAACGAAAGCGAAAGGGCAAAGCACTAGCTCATGATCAACCGCCCAAACGACGCATTTCGGCACGGATCTGGTGTGGAAATTGATCCGCAAGTGCCAAGGTCGTCTGTTTCACAAAGTCCGGTGGTGTCGCTTACTACTAGAACCCCGACACTCACATTGATGACTACGATCACGTCTAATCCAAGGCTTGGCTTAATTCCGTAATACGTTTTATTTACAATGCCAAGGCCTGCTGCTTCTTCAAAGGTGCTTCCTCCTACACCTACTATCAGGCCTACACAACCCTTGGACGTCTCTTTTATGAGAATCACTCGTCCTCAGGGTCCGGTGCAACCAGTTCCTCCGAACTTTCATGGTTTGCCCATACCCATCAGATGGATATGCTCTTGAGCTTGATTCACTTATACGAGAATCAAATGGCGGGTGTTCGTTAAGTTCAGGAGCAGATGATGACAAACCAATGTCGTCCGATGGGGTACGTCTCGTATTGTCAAAAAGAGACTAGATAGTTGCGTGAGATTGTGTCGGCTTAGGGGGTGAAGATCAAAGAGCAGGAGGATCTTATTCTTCAATTAACATGTAAGGATGATGCTTTAAAGAAGTTTAAGAATGATGGCGATGACAAAGATCCTGATGCTCCGAGTGCTGGTGGAAGTGAGCCAAAACAAGCTCACAGCTCGTCTACTACTGGTACGAGTGGTAGTGGTGAAGGAAATGATAGACAATTAGTTGTTTGTCAAGACTCGAAAAATGTTCAACCTATCGAGTCGATCAAGGCCAAAACCGTGTTATTTATGGATGATAAGGGGGTGGTGATGAGCGCTGCCAACGCGGATTAGATTGAGGTGGGTGAGTTTGTCGATCATGCCCTGACTCGCAATCAGATTTCTTTTTATTAAGGATGACCGATGAAAAGTTATACGCGTTGGAGGGTGACGAAGATGTGGAGGTCATTAATGATGATGAAGTGTTGCTTAATGCGAGTATTCCACACGGGAATACGTCGTTTATCTATGAAGACGAGGAGATCGAGATGGAAGATGTCACGGCAGAGGAATACCCTGATCTGTATCATCATTCAAACGTTGATCATGGTGTTCCCACATTTACTGAAGATTATGTTAAATCTGCTGAAGATCATCTGGAGAAGACTACAAAAAAGAAAGAAAAGATGCCTGAATGGGAGTATGATCCATCTGAATTTGACATTATAGGCTGGTTCAAGGCTCGCAACAAGGCTCGAACAACAAAGATCATCGAAGCCTATCGATATGTGCATCAAGAAGAACAAATGGATGCTGCTACACGAGCTAAAGCTAATCAGAAAAAAACTTTCAAGGCCATGTAGAAAGTTAATGGTGATATTGTTTCTTGGTTGTACGAGTCTGAATTGAAGGTGTGTATAATTAAGTGGGAGAACGGTGTTCTGCATTTTCAATACATCGCTAACGTTCTCTCACTTCCGAGGTGGGATGTACAGACACTCGCCTATCAGCCATTTATTAATCGTGGTGGAAATCGACTAGAAGAATGGTTTCACCAACATCTGCCCTTCGAGGTCAACCATGGATTAAAATTTTTTAAACCACAAGTCCCAACCCGTAAGTATATTGATGAAATTTATCCTCGTACGGGTTGGAGGAAACTTGTCCTTAAAGTTAAACCACCTAAGACCATGAAACATGTACCAGTGAAGAATTTTCCGCAGAGTCTTCACCTATCGTTCAATCGATGGTAGTACGAGTCATCGATCTGATGTTTCTCGTTAATTTATCAGAGACCGACACCGGCGTATTATTCAAGAACAAGATTTTATTTGAACGACAAGGAGACTATGATCGAGCTATGCAATTCCAACGAGTTGTGCGTGTGTGTCATGCGTTCGGGACTCATAGTTGTTGAGATTGGAAGACGAAGAGATTCAAGTAATTTAAAGACAAAAAGCTCAAGACGAGGGTGGTGCCGTTAGTGCATGGTTTTGTCGTCTCCTGTCTTTGTAATAATCGTTTGTAATTTATTATTATTTAATGTTAAAGGGCATTTAAGTAATTATGACTCATTCGCTATGTAAGGCTCATTTGCTAAGGATGTGTAACGAATGGGCCCATTCTTGGTTAATTATAGTTCATTCGTTAAGGATGTTTAACGAATGAACCTTAATCGTTATATGTAGATGTCCATTCATTAAGGATGTTTAACGAATGGTTCTTAGTCGTTAAGTATTAGATCTATTCGTCATGAAATGTTGACGAATGGGGTATAGCGAATGATTCATTCGCTATACCATAAAATAACGTATGTAAAGGAAGATGAATGAAGGCCATTCGTTACAGGATGTGTAATGAATGGCATCTCATTGTCTATATAAGGTTGTTCATGTCTTGCTTAATTTAAGTGTTGATTAACGTATATTGTTACGCTGCCAATTTATCCTCTCAATACTTCAATTAATATTATCGATCATTACCTATCACATAACGTATATCACATAACTAGATCCTAGATCTAATTAATATGACGAATTCATATTGATTGGTGCTCTAATCTGTGTTCAAAAATGTTTTTACTTTCTATGATTCTTATGCTGCAAAGTGTGGATTCTCCATTCGGAAATGTACAGTGAAAAGAACTGAAGGTGTTGTTAGAAATAGATACCTGTTGTGTAACAGAGCTGGGAAACCTCAAAGGAAACGTACATTTGACACCATGGATTTAAGCTCAATGAATGTTAGGCAAAGTTCATACAAATTTTCTGACTGCAAAGCACGTATCAAGGTGAAATGTGTTGTCGGGAGTTCTGATTTTGAAGTTTATTCATTGGTTGAAAGTCACAATCAATTAGTTTTTCCTCGTTATAACAAAGATTTCATCAAAAGAGGTAGGCAGTGGACTTTTCGACTCAATAGTTTATTCATCAGATGAGTCTGAATAAGGTCGGTCCAGCTAACGCACATCGCTTGCAAGTTTCTTTAAAAGGAGGTCATCATAATGCTCGTGGAACTCCTACTGATTATAAGAACTTCTATCTCAATATTAAATTGTACATTGGTGATCAAGATTCTCAATTAGTTGTTGATAAATTTCAAGCTCGTGCCGACCATCTACCTGATTTTACTTTTAACTACAACATCGTTGACGGTGAGTTGCGAGCCTTATTTTGGGCTGATGAAACTGCTAAGATAAATTACCAAGCTGTTGGTGATGTATTAGCTTTTGATGCTACGTATCACATGAACAAGTAAGAGTTTATATTTTATATTTTTGCTAGGTATGTTTCTAGTGTGAAGTAATGAACTTAGTATTTTGCAAATATTTTCTTTCATTTGTGTAGGTATAATATGATATTTGTTCCATTTACTGGTGTTGATAGTCACAAGAGATGTGTTATGTTTGGTGCCGGCCTGTTGTATAATGAAACCATTGAGTCTTACTGTTGTTTGCTTGATTGTTTTATAAAGCCCATGGGAAATATCCAATGCTAGTCTTAACTGACCAAGACCCGGCAATGAGGCAAGCCGCTTCTATGGCTTTTCAAGAATCCCGACATAGGCTTTGTATGTGGCATATTATAAAGAAACTCCATTTAAAGTTAACGACTGATTACCTGACCGCATGTTACGTTTTATATAAAAAATGCTTACATTTTTGTAGTACAATCATACACTTGTGTACATACATATGTTACATTTCTAATCTTACATGTAAGTAAAGTATTTTACCAATGTTGACCTGAAGTAACTATTTTGTGCTAGATTTTTGGAGATTTGTTACAGAACACAGACATTAGGTCGTCCATAAGCTGGTGTGGAGTGTGTACATAAAGTCGTCCACTTTTGAAGTGAGATGGAAAGAGTTCACTGATAAATATGGACTGAAAGATAATGGTTGGTTATCTGATATGTATGTAATAAGGGAGTATTGGGTTCCTTGTTATTTTCGATATTTGCAGATGTGTTGCTTGATGACGACAACATCTAGGTGTGAAAGCTTCAATTCTGCCTTTAAAGTAAACTCTAGTTCTGCCAACACTCTTGTGCAGTTTATGTTATGCTTCGACACTACAATTGATGCCCAAAGGTACATGCAAAGAATGAAGCAATATAACACAATGTCAACCACCCCTAAAATCCGCACGGGAACAAATATTGAGAAACATGCATCACAAATATATACTCAGACAATTTTTAAAGAGGTTAGCAAAGAGATTCAGAAAGATGTTAGCTTGTTATATTACAACTATTGAAGATGTGTGTGGACCGAAAGTATATATTGTTACACATTTAAACAAACATTCAGATTTAGTCAATAATTTCAAGGTATTTTATTTTAGTTTTTATATACTATTTTTGTTTTACATGAATTTGTATATCAGTTTCAGATTGATTTTACATACGTATAGCAGGCAATATTTTCGGATTGATATGACAAGTTACATATACTACAACAACTACATAAATTTCACAATACAAAAATTACCCAAATTTTAGAAATTATACAAGTTACAAACCCAACATAAATACATAGTTAAGGAAATATACTACAAATTACAGCAAGTATACAAGTTACATATAGTAAACGTATTACATATACTATAGTAGAAACACAAAAGTTACACAACTCATATATGAGAAACTACCTTTTTGCATTTTTTTTGTTTCCTTTGTCAGGTGTTTCCGATAAAATGATGACATCTAAATCTGATGCGCCCACATATTTTTTGGAATGATCAAATTTCTTTTTCTCACTCGTGTCAATACATACAGGATCGTCCGCTTTGTTTTTAAACTTTTCCACTTCTTCTAACTGCGATATGAAGACAACAGAGGGTTGTACCTTAACTCATTAAAATTATTCAAAAGTTCTAAGATGAAATACACTTTTTAAATAAAATTATACCTGATCTCATTATATTTTGTTTTGCTAGGTTCCTGCAAAATTTTTATCCAAAAAGATGTAAGTACAAAAATGATCACATAGATGAAATACATTCTTATACTAACTAATGTTTTATGAACATACTGGTTACAAAAGTAAAATCCCAAACTACACATTAAACATCAACTAAAAGTTAAATACAATTATTTATTAACATTCCGTCCCAAAAAATTCCCCCAATTTTAATAACAAGCAGGTCAAAGTCACCATTTTAGCCATCATGTAATTAAGTTTTTCAAATGTATAAACGCAAATTAGTATGCGTAACTCATCCATCACCCAAATGTAATCGGGTTTTAGATGTGTTAAAACCCTAGAAGTTATACATGAAATCAGGATGTGTTAAAACCCTAGAAATCAACTTACATTCAATTTGTGTTACGTTATACCCAGATTATTATCTTTAATGACCAATCTTAAGGCATAAAAAAAAACACCGCAGATGTGGCCCAAAGATCCGTGACCTCTTCAACTCACTCACATACTCAACACTGTTATTTTTAAACTAAAGATATTGAAGATGACTTCTATATCATATTGTCATTAT
>NW_027505420.1:0-166393 GCF_021521415.1 Bidens hawaiensis | reverse complement strand
GAAGGAAAATAGACAATAAATAAGATGTAGAAGCCAAAAAAGTGACTTTGGACAATTGTTGCATCCAGCACTTGTACAATAAAAAATTGTAACATGTGAGAAGCAATAACCTTGATTTTATACATTAAATTGTGCTATACATCATATCCGTTTCATCAATAATTAAAGCCGATTTCCAAATCTTTATATATACTTTAAATACAATCAGGCAGGCAGTTAAGATTACAAATTTACAAGTTACATCACATTCGATACCGTTCACAGGGAAATCTGTATATTATAAAACCATGCAAATATTTTAGAAGACTTGACCTGCCTTAGTTGTTGAAACATCTGGCCTTGAACCACAAGTCAAGCGTTCAAGTCTAACCACTAGGCAACTAAGACTAGGCCAGGGTCCATATCATGTTTAACTGTTTAAAAGCTTCCTAGAAACACACACATCTTAATGACCTGTCTACAACCATTTATGATATCTCTATACAGGTATACATAGACTAAATATTATGTACAAGCGAGCTGATCCTAAACATTCTGCAAAATTCTAGGCTGTGTAGGTACCGTAGATATCAAGAAATGAGTTCGTCTCCAATCCGAAATTCACATAGTAATTAATAACTGTTTCAAAAATCAAGCTCAAAACAGAACTGTGAGCCTCACATCAATATCACATATGGCTGCAGCAGCCTCGAGTACTGGCAACCGTTAAAATCCAATTAGTAGACTTATGCTTCTAGTTTAATGCATTCTGTAATCTGTATAACATCATCCAATGTTTTGTGGTGGATCTAGATCACATCACACACAAATAAATCGATGAACAATTTTATAAAAATTTTCCAATTCCAGTGGCAATTACGCCTAAAATCAACTGCGCTCACATAATTAAACTCAAACAGACACTCAAAAGGCAAATATCACCGATCAATTTCGTATAATACCTAGTAACGCCACGGTAGATAGAGCTGCGTTTACCGGCAGCACATGGAGGCATCTTACTGATTCGCTCTTTGGCCGTACATCCTAATCTCTCCTTCTTCGACTTCTTCAATCCTCTGTACTTCACCATCAGCTGCTGCTGCTGCTGATAACTACTACTCCCCTTCGTCTCGCCGCTAGCGCTGCCTTCCGATTTCATGACCGGATCAGAAGACGATGCAGTGGCCATTTCAAACCCTAACCCTAAGAGAGAGATTTAGACTTAGAGATAACTATGTCTCTGTGTGTGTGTGTGAATATAACATATACATACATAAGAATAATAATAATACATGCGTCAGCAATAGGATGAAAACAACAGTGAAGATGGAGGAGAGTGTGAAATGACGAAAGTGGCCTCGAGTGATGAGTAGAAATACTGCATAACGGCTAGAGAGGGTATCATTGTAATTTGGAGTCTTTTAAATAAAACTCATGAGGCAGGTGACAATGATGATACACGTGTCTTCTGCCACCAAAAGTTTTACAAATGCAGCAGACTGGGAATCTTAGGTCAGTTTGTTTTGACCGTACTCTTGAATTTTCCTGATGCAGATCTATGTATATTATGTGTGTTTTTTTTTTTAAGTTTTTAACTACTCGTATATGTAGAAATAATGTATACTAGTAAGTTGGGTTATTGTATATTTCGTTTAACGGTATCAAGTTGTGTTGAAAATGTGTCGATAAACAAAAAGTGTAGTGTTAAAGGGGTGTTTGGGATTTTTGTTACATGTTCAAAAGCTAAGACGGGGACTCGAACGATATCATTTCGATTCACTACAGTACACTTTTGTGGCCATAGTTGATAGACTAAAAGTTTTATTGTAAAAGGGTAAAGTTTTGTGGCTAAAAAGTGTTATTACCAGAGTTGAGAGGCCAAAAAAGAAATTCTTGAAACTTAGATGACAGAATTCCAAAGAACTAAATTATATAGAGGGGCCAAAAGGAAAATGATAGAAAGCTGGGTAATAAAAAGCTAACGAACTATACTATATAAGTAGCATTTTTGTTATATAAGCAATGAGTAACACCAATGTATTCACTAAAACGTATAATCAATAACCGATCTAGTGTAATAATCAATGCATATACCATTAAAAAATGCATTTAATCACTAATTTATACACTATGCTAAAGCTCTATAGTAGTGTAATCACCAATGCATACACTATGCTCGAGAACACATGCAGCGTAACAATAAAGATGTAGACAAATATATAACTTTATTGAATTATTGGATTTTTAGTTTGGTGAACTAATTTTAGAAATAATATTTTATTTGAACAATTTCTATTATTTTCGTCAGTTATTACTTAAACGTTTTAACGTTTTAAGTATCTTCATCAGTTCATCACATGTGTATAAGACTACTAACGTCTGATAACTAACCAAAAGTAAACTTGTCGTTGATATTCCACAGCCATTGGCAGATCTACTATGTTGGTTGTGGGTTCACGGGAACCCACTAAGTTTCGAAATTTTAATAGAACGCCTATATAAAATACTTGTGTGAACTCACATATAAAATGTTTAGTGAACCCATACAAATATAGGTTATGGTCTAGTGGTAAGCACTCCACCTGCATACTGTGAGAATCCGGGTTCAATTCCAGTACTTGCATGCATGATTTTTTTAATCCCAAACAACAGACACACAGCCACTACTTCACTTGACAAAATTCCATCGAACCTCAGGCCAGCCAAACTAGTGCAGCTACTGCCTGCCGCCTTCCAACAACGTTGCTTGCCTGCTTTCCTCCCTAGCTCCCCTTCATGACTTTTATGTAACGAATTTTAATCCATTAACCCGTTCCGGTATGCTTATTTTTCATTTAAATTTGAGGTTTTGATCGAACATTTTTGTTTATTTGTTGAAACTAGAATGATTATGCTGAAATTTGTTGATTTGATTTGTTGAAACTATTAATAAAGTTATTGTTCGGGTTAGGAAAAGGTGGGAGTAGCCCACAATTAACATGCTAGCTGGCTAGCTGCAATTCATCCTTGAGATGTAAGCTACTGTGAAGATAATAAAAGATCATCATCTAACATTTAGTTTTCTTTAGTGTTCGTTTTGTTTAGTAGTTTATCAATTTATATAAGTCAACTGGTCAAGGCAGTTACTTATCATATGGGCGGAATTAAAGATCTTTTCTATTCAATCACACACTCATATTTGAACCTCATATTGTATAAATGGGAATAAAACTATAGCTAATAGAATAGGCTAGCATAAATCACCAAGCTTATTTCTGTAACTACAAATGACTTTTTTTTTAAAGCACCTAATCATATGACAACCTATTGGTATGGATGTGAATACCGGTTGTCGTCACTCACAATCATCACTAGCCAGTAGTTACCATAAGCGTAATAAAACAAATAGCAAATTTACCAATTGAACACATTTGATTTGTTTTAGTCTTATTATGACCCGAACCCATTAGTCCGTTAGACAACCCGACCAACTCATTTTGCCACCTATAGGCGACTTATAGGTCACTAATACTTGGTGTCTCCACTAAACCTTATCTCGTGCGTACTGGTCTTGGTTTTTTATCCGACCCAAACTGTCGAGCCGAGCCAAAAATTTATTATGTAACAGTAAACCCATTGGAAAAAATTCCTAGATCCGTCACTCTCCACAGCATCACATTTGGGAAATATTTTCTAGCTGCACTATTAATAATTTGCTAATAACATTTTTGAGCATTTCATTCAACACGTAAACAAATAAAAATAGTAATATTTAAAACATTCTTTTTGAGTATTTCAAATTTCGAGTTTTTCTTGGTAGGGGCTCATTTTTTGAAGTAAAGCAATAAATGAATTTGAAGGCTCCCGTTTTTGGCCAAGTAGAGCATTAAATGAATTTTAATTCCTCTGATCACTTGCTTAAGAATCAAGGACCCGTACCCATGAACATGAATGACCAAAGGATCATTTAACTTCGTGTTCAAGCTCAACATAGCTGGATATGCAAGACATTGTATGCTAGATTTTAAAAAACCATCAAGTGGTAGGCAGCCTTGAAGACTAGTCGAATCTAACAGGTCATGTATAGTAATGTTATGACTGTAAGATCTATTAACGTAGCTTTTAAAAGATTGAGTTTTGCAATTTGATGTGTGGGTGAAATATCGTGTATTAAATAAATCATATCACATGTTTTATGAGTTTATATGCCGGAAACACGGTTACTTTGTTTGAGTTTATGATTACAGATATGCGGAGCTTAAAGGAGCTAAATTGGAGCATAGGAGATGGAATATAAATGAAGGGTTTTATTGCATGAAATTATAGAGAATTTGAAGACGAAGAAGTGGCCGAAAACGGGACATAAATCGGAATTCAAACGAAGAAGTTACATGTGAAACACCATGGTGGGTGACAGACCCACCATAGCCTACGGTGACCCTTGCCACCGTAGCCTACGGTGACCCACCATAGCTTATGGTGGGACTGCCACCGTAAGGCAAAAGATGAAGACCATAGGCTACGGTCTCCACCGTAGCCTATGGTGGTGTGACCGTAGCTTACGGCCGCCTGGGCGGAAAAACATGATTTTTAGGTTTTTTCTTCCATATTTAAGCCCGGTTCAACCCTATGCCGCCTATGCTTCATACCCTAGCCCCCTTGGACGATTTTGGGGCCAATCTCCACATAATAACACATCTCAATCATCATAATCATCCATGTCATCATCCGTAACAAATGTTTTAGCCTTTTTAAGGGATTTTAAAGGTTTCTAAGGGTTATTTGGCACAATTGAAAGTTATGAAATTATAAAATAAGTTAAATACCAATAAATACAAGTTTTAAATAGTTCAAAAGATCCGAATTACGTTCCCGAATCGGTTTAAACTTAAACGAATACAAATACGAAAAATCCGAGATGTTACAATCTCCCCTACTTTAGGGAATTTTGTCCCGAAATTAAGGAAAACTAAAACATAATCGTTTTGAAAATAATTTAAAATTTTTAAGGAAAATATCATAATATAGAACATCTAGTAATCGAAGCAACGCTTCAAATGACAATCCGATAAGGGCACTTGTATATAGGATGTACCAGCGGCGTATCCACCATGTCCTTATCATCTCAACATTTGTACCGTTACTCAAACTACTTTAGGTTCTAAATCATGACACACAATTGTACGCATTATGATTCCATGCGAGGACTCGAATAATTATGTTCGCGACCATAATTACTCTTATCGTCGGATGGTCCGCATATTCGTTCCATCATGTGGGTTGTAAGATATTTAAAACCATCATTTTGAAATAAACAAATGTTTTGATAAATTATATATATAAATTTCAAGAGATAATAAATGTTCGAGTTTGATTAATAAGACCATGTGATTTCTATTATATCTTTTGATTAGGAAAGTTACGAATTTTGGAGTTTGAAATGGATTTCTTGAAACAGACACTTGAAATGAATTATGATGATCGAGAATAAGCAAAGAGTAGAATATGAAGCTAACCGTTATAGATAAAGGAACTTGATTCATAAGATGATATGCGCAAATGTTTAATCTATAACAATTCTTAAGATAGTTAATAACATGTGGAATCTGTAAAGATCGTATTCATTAGGAAGAAATTCTTAAGATCGAGAGTATAAGTTTAAACGAGGATTTTGGTGAGTCGAGTTTAGTTAATTGAGAACTTATGAGATTTAAATAAAAGTTAATATAAAGTTTATAGCTTTTCAAGTTGCGATTTTTGAGATGAGATTAATTCGATCTTATAATAAAATATTATAATAATTAGTAAATAATAATTGAAATATTAATGAAAATGCGAAAATGTACGTATTTAAATAAATCGTTAATAGATTAAATTGGGAAGCGGATATTCCCGAATCACCGAGATAGTCCTATTCCAATTAAATCTTTTAAAATTAGATAAATTGTAAGGCCCCGTTACCGGTAACCCTACTTTCGTGTTGGATTTACTCATAAACACAGTTCTAAATATCAGAGTTAATTAAAAACTTTACGCGGAATATAAAACTTTCATAAAACATTACATATCAATTCATAATCATGTCTTTAAACATTCCTCTTGTCTTTCAAAATCAAAACGTAACTTATAAAACATATCGGATCTTCAGATGCCAGGCTTTAGTCTTCTGCCATGTGTCCTCCACTCAAGCCAGCTGTCTCATCCTACTCACCTGCGTGCATACTAAAAGTCAGCTACGCTGAGTGAGTTCTAGTTAATCATACACTACCATACAATACCTTGTTACATACATACGTACTTAACCTCATAACTTTCTTTCATACACACATAAGTACTCATACCTTCATTCTTACTTACATACTTTCTTTCTTACTTACATACTTTCTTTCTTACTTACATACTTTCTTTACATTCATAATCATACGTTTTAAAGAGCCTTTCGCCCTATAACCTCACAGATATTATAAGGGTCTGGTCCCTAACATCACAGATATTATAAGGGTCTGGTCCCTAACATCACAGATATTATAAGGGTCTGGTCCCTATCATCACAGATATTATGAGGGTCTGGTCCCTAACATCACAGATATTATTAGGGTCTGGTCCCTAACATCACATATATTATTAGGGTCTGGTCCCATGTTTTCGAATATTAGTAGGGTTCGATTCCCTCTTCGTTACCATACAACCATACATCATACCTCGAGTATTATTAGGGCTCGGTACCCCTTTCGTAACCATACAACCATACAACCGTCATTTCCTTCTTTTATTAACTTTCTTACGTTCATACACATAAACATACATATCATACTTGCCATATTTATAACGTTACAACCTGACAGTACGTGCAATATCCGAAGATCGTTCACGAACCATCAAGCAATCATTCATACATATCACATATATCACCTATGGCATACACTTATCACTTTGGATAAATGTATTAACAACACATCAAGTATGCACACAGCCCCGGAAACATAACAAGGAATGGGGCTAGAAACTCACCTGGATCCTGTTACGCTCGCCGTTGATCGTAATTCCTTTCTTTAACTGGGCTCGGCTAACTGTATAATATTTACACATATCAATTAACTACTGCTACTCGTTTGTATTTCTATCTATATATGACCCACAACGAACGGGGGTCCGGGGGCAGCGCCCCTGGCAGCGGGGTTCTAGGGGCGGCAGCCCCTTAGCGGGGTCCAAGGGGCAGAGCCCCTGGCTGGGGTTAAGCTGCCAGGTCAGCTTGGAAAAATTTTATTTTCGATAACTGCCTTAACACATTTTCCATTAGGTTTTTAATTTATTTTATAGACGAACTTCGCTTCAGGCGAAGTTAAACCTTAGGCGAACTTGGAAACAGCTTGGTTCTGGCTTGATTCGATCGAATAGGAACACGTTCGATCGAATAGGAACACGTTCGATCGAATACAACACGTTCGATCGAATAGGAACACGTTCGATCAAACAGGAACACGTTCGATCGAATAGGAACACGTTCGATCGAATACAACACTCATTCGATCGAATACAAAACTCATTCGATCGAATGAGTTGGAGACCATTCGGTTGCTTCCCTATTCGGTCGACTGGACTTGTTCGATCTACGCATTCGATCGAATGGACTGATCCGATCGACTGGTTCGATCGAATGAGTCTGATTCGACTCCTTCAAGCTGGGCGACGGAGAAACCCACGGGTTTTCCAGATTTTCCAGATTTTTGACCCAAAATCGAAGTTTTTGACATGGAAATGCTCGGGATTGAAAGGGCTATCGATACCTAGTACTTTTAAACACAAAAGCTTGCATTTTGACACCAAAACAAGGCGGTTTTTGACCCGAAAACTCAAGTTACGAAAATGGGAGTTTTTGCTCGATTTGAGGTCGAAAATGGTTATGAAAACGGATGATTTTCGAGAGGGACTTACCAAAAACGATTAGGAACAAGATTGTGGACTCGGATTTGTGATTTGAGAACTTTCTCTCTCTAGCTTCTCTCTCTAGAAATGAGAGTGTTTGGGTGGGTGTAAGTGAAGGAAGATGGTGAAAAATGGTGGAAGTGTCAAGAACTTTCGTTTATATACTACGGGTTTGGTTAGGCTCGGGTTGGCTTCCTACGGGTCGAGACAGGCCGAGTTCATAAAATAACTAAGCCCAAGACCCGTTCCTTACTCGACATTAAATAACTAAAACGTGAAATTACTAAACATAACTTTCTTTTATTTATCAATATAAAAATTTTAGGATGTTACATAAATTATAAAGTATGTAATTGAAGATATTAAATTAAATTAACTTGGAAATTCGTGGATTTTTCATTTTTCACAAAATCGTTATAAATATTAGAAAATTTGTAAATTAAATTATCAATGGTTTATAATTGGAATTTCAAGTAAATAACAAATTTTAAGTTAATTGTGATACCAAAAATAAGTGTAAATTAGTATAATAAAATAAGATAAATGCGATGCTAGATATGCATGAACCACCGTGACTATTCTAACAACTACGAATTTATCATTTAAAACGTTCAAAATTTTCAAAATGTATCAAAAGTCAAGTAGGGAGTTGAAATATTTATGAACCAGTGTTTGGTTTCAAATAACGAACTTAATCAATAAATAAAGTGAGGGATGAGTTTTAATGAAGATTTATCAAAAAGTCAATTTTAATGGTAAAATTTAATTAATGGAAGATTTAATTTAATAATGAAAATTAAATTTGAAGGATGGAAAATATAGTTTAATATCAATAAAATTTGCAATATTTGAATGTTTAATAATAAAGACTTATAAAATGAAAAGTAAGTCGTGAAAAGTAACATGAGAAAAAAACATGAGGTAATAAAATATTTATAGTTTAAAATTGAGGGTAATGATTGAAGTACACTTGATAATTTATAGTTTGAGAATGTGGAAATAAATAAGAAAAGATGATTTAGATAATATTTTAACGGATATGAGTTAGTGAAAAATTTCTTGTTTGGTGTATTTTAGTTTTGTCGAGATTGGTAGTCGTTTTGGTTAACGGAATACATCAGCAAACTCCTTTTCGATTCTAGTAGTCGAAGGAAAATCACGAGAAGCAGGTGAACGACGTTGATTATGATGACGATTTACTAGGAAAGACATTCTATGAGGACCAAGGATGAAATTTTAATGAGATGATGGGTAAGTTGTGGGAATGAGTTGATGTGAAATAGTAGGGATACGTATGTATATGTATATGTATGTATATAAATTAGTGCTAGTGAAGACGCGAGAACGAGTTGGGATTTAAAATAATATGTATAAGTTTGAAGCATTTAAGTAAATGAACAATGTTTATAAATATTTTTTTCCAAGAATAAAATAACCAAGCATATCAAACGAGTTGACCTCCCATGAGCTTTCTATGGCAATTTGAATAGCCCAACTAAATAAACAACATAAAGTTTATGAATTGGCCTCCCATGAGCGTTCCATGGCAATTTATTGGCCCAATTCAAATAACAAGAAATAAACAATTGAGTTGTTCAGCCCATGAGCGTGTACATGGCGTGTAACTGACCAACTAATTAACGAATTATCAAATCAATGGAGTTGTTCGGACCATGAGCGTTACATGACATTTAACCGACCCAACTAAATATCGAATCAACGAATCAAATATATTTAAAATAAATAAAAACACAATTTGGAAGTATAACCGTTTAACCGGTTATGTTTACCACGCAACCGTTTAGCCGATTACGGGTACCACTTAAAGTTATGGTTGTGCGACATTTGTCATACCCCCATCACCCCATGCTTCAAGGTGAAGGAGCAAAACAAAACACGGGTATTCTTAAGGAATTTCCCACAATAAAAGATAATCCACCAAAATAAAAGATTTAGAAAATATATTTTGAATATGAGGTGTAGCCTCAGAATTTGTGTGTGTGTGCAATAAATATATAAAATACAATACAATAAAACCCTGTTTTCACCATGAGATGGAAGAGTGGGATCCTGAGCCGGAAGATGAAGAAGAATATGAGGATTACAATGGGGGTCGGTACTACGAGAGGCATCAACAACAATTCCCTCAAGATGGTCGGGTACCTAACAGAAATCGTCAACCGAACCAGCAACCGAGGTATCGGCAAGCACAGAGACGTCCGGTTGTTAGAGAACCACATGTTCCAGTCTATGAGTTTGATGACAGGGTCCCGAGAGCTTTCGTTCCAACACCCGTCCGTCAGAGACATTTTATTCCACAGGTGGCTACAAATCCTTTGCCAATCATTATTCCGGTGAGAAATGGAAGAACATTTTCAATCAGGCAGAGTAGTCTAACTGGGATACCTACATTTCATGGAAAAGCCACAGAAGAACCGTATTTACACTTGAGCGATTTTAACTCAATCTGTGCAACAATCTCCAGTCAAGGATTCACTGCAGAGGAGGTAAAGATGGTAGTTTCTCAATTCAGTTTGAAAGATGCAGCAAAGCAATGGTTTCTCTCATTACCGTCATCCAGTATTTATATGTGGCAAGATTTGGCACAACAGTTCTTAGATGAGTATTATACGCCACAAAGAACCTCAGAAGCTAGAACATCCATCAGAAATTATCAGCAGCGTACAGGAGAAACTTTTTATGAAGCTTTTCAGCGGTTCAAGTTGTTCTTGAGGACTTGCCCTCACCATGGCATAGCTCTGTGGGAGTTGATAAAGGCATTCCATGATGGTTTATCGAATAATGATGTGCGAGACCTCCAATCTACTACTAATGGATCTTTTCTAACTAATGATGAACAGGTGGATTGGGGGCATCTGGAGAGACATGCTTTGAATTCTAAGAGACAGGCCCAGTCGAACAGGATGATAAAGAGGTCAGTGGTGAAAGCAGTAGACAGTGGAAGTTCAGATGATCAGATGGCACGGTTAGAAAAGAAGTTGGATTAGTTAATGGTTGCTGGTACAAAAGAAAAATGGAAATCGGGAAAGGCATATCTAATTTGTGAACAATGTGGTGAGCTGGGGCACGAGGTAGCAAGTTGTGGAGTTGTGGAAGAGTTGGAGGATGAAGAGGAAGAAGAGGTAAATTTTGTACAAGGAGAGAAAAGGTACAATAATAGTGGTACTATGAACTCTAACACCTACCACCCGGGCCTCAGAAACCACCCTAATTTTAGCTATGGAAACCCGAATACCCAACAAAACCCAAATTTCCAGGGCACTAATCAGAGAACCAGTTATCAATCAAATCAGAGGCAGTATGGAAATGGTTCAAGTAATGGGCAAAGCGGGCACAATCAGAGAGAGTCAGGTGATTACAACAAGAGTTATCAACATAATTATCAACAGGGTCAGCAAAGTCAAGGAGCGGCTCAAGGTCAAAATTCTTTGCAAGATTCAGAAATTGTGACACTCTTGAAAGATTTGAGTCGCAGGATAGAGATTCAAGAGAAGACAAACACTGCAAGAGACAAGCAGATGAGCCAATTGGCTGAAGAGTTGGCCACATTAAAGAGAAATCCTTCCAAGCTACCAAGTGATACTTTGAAGAACCCCAACCATCAGGGTAGCAGTTCATCAATTGGTAAAAACGTGCACGTTAGTGCCATCACAATTGAAGATAATGGAACAATGCGGTTGAAAATTTTGAAACAGGGGCACCACTCATCCCCATTCAGATTGGCGAGTTCAAGACCACCAAGGCACTTGTTGATTATGGTGCGAGTGTAAGTGTTCTACCGGGGAGTGTGTATGACCGGTTTGAGTTTGGACCTTTGCAAGAAGTTGACACCACCTTGGTGTTAGCTGATTTCACTCAAAGACGGCCCCGGGGGAAGTTGGTTGGTGTCGCGGTAAAGGTTGGTGATTTTTACTATCCTGAAGACTTTCTTGTTCATGATTATGCACCAGCAAGGAATGAAGACGAACCTCGAGTGATATTGGGGAGACCGTTTTTGGCAACATCAAATGCTCAAATCAATTGCCAAGACGGAACAGTGTGCATGACCTTTGGTAACCGTAAGTTTGTTCTAAATATATTTTCAAATTCATTTGATTATTCTTTTGAAAATAAATATTCTAGTTCAGGTGCTACTAACAGGTGTCTTCCTCATGTAAGCGAAGATGACACCGAAGAAGAGGGTTTTGTGTTTGATAGGTCGAAGCGGGAGAGAGAGACAGAGGAGTTGAATGAGTAGAAATTCGAATTGGGGAGTTGGCTACTTCAGGTGATGATATCAAGGCTGCGAGTAAAAAGGTGGGTAATGATGAGACATGTGGAAGGAGTAAGAAGAAACCGCCAAAGAAGGTGAAGGTAAAGAAGCCACCGGGGTTTGAGAATGAACAAAGAAGGGTGGCATGTTTTGGGCCAAGGTGGAATACTATGGATAATGTATCACTCTGTTGGAGAAGTAAGAAGAATGAAGCGGAGGAATGTAAGCACTCCATTAGACCACCATAACCGCAAAATGAGGTAGTGGTCCGGCTGAAGACCTTAACAAAAACTTAGCGCTAACCGGGAGGCAACCCAACCTTTTATTTTATTTGTTTTGTTTTTCTTTAATTTTGTTATTCTTTTTGCGTGTTACTTTTTGCTTATGTTTTGCGGTCATAATAAACGCTAAGTGTGGGGAAGTTCATGGTGGTCTAATCAAGATTCGGTGGAGCATATAGTGTAACATCAAAGTTCAAGAAGTTCGGGTCAAGTTTGCAACAGTACTTATCAGCAGGACCCGTTTGACAAGAGAGATTCGAATCAGGTGCATGTGTCTCCTTCCTTTACCTTGGTTGTTAAAGTTTTTAAGTTCTCGTGTACTACACTCAATTTTTAACAGTAAATTACATTGGGAACAATGTAAAGTTTAAGTGTGGGGATGCGGGATTGGAGTTGAAAAAGTGAAAAATGCTAAAAATGTCCCGAATTTAAAATTTTTACACACAATGGAAAATGATAGAAAAACTGAAACTGTTTGTCAAAAATATAATAAAATAATAATAATAATAACAAATAAATAAATAAATCAAATAAGAAATTTAAAAATAAAAATAAGCAAAATAATAATAATAATAATAATAATAATAATAATAATAAAATAACAGTAACACACTTAATTTCGGATGTGTCGGTAGGCTCAGCCTTTAAGAATGAAAGGACGGTTTGGTTGTTGGCTCAATTGAACCTCTAATTACTTGATTTTAGTGGGAAACATTTTCGGGTTTTGTTTGTTTAGCTAAGCCTGTGTAAGGACTGGGATGAAAGGTTGGGCCGTACTCAAGCCTTTTGTTAGATTTGATCACCAAAAGAAAATTTTAAAATATGAATAGACTATTGAAGATGCTTGGATAGGCTTAACGTTAGAGTATGCTAGGTGGCTTGTGATATAAACATAAAGAAAATACTTCTAGTTTAAGTGGTTAACGCTTCATAGGTGTATGGTTTTATAACCTTAAATCCTGTATTGATGGGATGCTCTAGGGTTCGGAGTCCATGGGTCTTTATGCGGTATATCATCTGGGTATTCATATCCCCTAAGTGGATTTATGAATATTAAAAGAGCTCAAAGAGCAAACCCGTAGTTTATCTGCCAACTATAAGTCATTAAACATGATCATTACGTGCTTTTAAAAGTACAATTACACTACTGACTTGATCATACACGCTGTTAGTCATGTGGGGTCCTCGTGCTCGCGTCTCATTACCATTAAGAAGCGGACCACACGGGACACGTCATATGTAAGCCCTACAGATGAATTCGTGCATACTCACCCCTGGAGATGGACTTTGGGGTGTTGCTTGATAACGGGGGTATACCATGTAGTGGGGGCTATTTGCTAGGTAGTAACATAATTGTACCTTAATCGTATCTAATGGCCATTCTGGTAGACTTTGATGATTAAGTTTAGGTTTGGGTTGATAAAATATCCTTGATTGTTTTAGCTATTAAATATGGGCTTAAAATGGTACACATGGTTGTGCATAGTTTTGATCATCTAACTCTAAGGTTTAAGTCAAGTTGGGGTGGTCTGGCTCGGTAAAACCATAATGAAGCATGGTAAGGCGGCTTCAGGGCTTTGATGTGTGGGTCCCATTTAATCATATAAACTAATAAAATTGTCACGCCTTATTTATCTCGGTAAGTATTAGGGCATGGGTTTAAGAGGATAGCAATATCGGCAATCGCGATTTTTGTGTTATTTGTTGATACTTAAAATAAGTTGATTATTTAATAAAAACAGTTTCCGGTTCTGATTTCATTGTACATCTTTTTCGGGACGAAAAAGGATAAGTGTGGGAATGTGATGTGTGGGTGAAATATCGTGTATTAAATGAGTCATATCACATGTTTTACGAGTTTATATGCCGGAAACACGATTACTTTGTTTGAGTTTATGATTACAGGTGTGCGGAGCTTAAAGAAGCTAAATTGGAGCATAGGAGATGGAATGTAAATGAAGGGTTTTATTGCATGAAATGATAGAGAATTTGAAGACGAAGACGTGGCCGAAAACGGGGCATAAATCGGAGTTCAAACGAAGAAGTTACATGTGAAACACCATGGTGGGTGACAGGCCCACCATAGCCTACGGTGACCCACCATAGCCTACGGTGGGGCTGCCATCGTAGCCTACGATGACCCACCATAGCTTATGGTGGGACTGCCACCGTAAGGCAGAAGATGAAGACCGTAGGCTACGGTCTCCACCGTAGCCTACGGTGGTGTGACCGTAGCTTACGGCCGCCTGGGCGGAAAAACGCGATTTTTAGGTTTTTTCTTCCATATTTAAGCCCGATTCAACCCTATGCCGCCTATGCTTCATACCCTAGCCCCCTTGGACGATTTTGGGGCCATTCTCCACCATTTTAACACATCTCAATCATCATAATCATCCATGCCATCATCCATTCAAGAATCAAAGAGGCCATTCAAGATGCATATGCTAGGCTAATCCGCTCGTGACCATCTCCGGGTGTAGGGTTAAGTTGTTCATTGGATTTGTGGTACTTTAAACCTTAACTTTTGGATTTTTTTTGTATGCTTGACAATGTTCTTGGGTAATCAATGATATTTGAAGTTTATCAGTTAATGATTTTTGTCATCAACAATTAGGATTGAGTTCTTAGTGTCACTGGCCTAGTTATCTTTAACCATAGAACGAATGTTTCATCATTACCTAAGATTTACAATCAATTAGATTATTGTTTAGCCGTGTCAATCAATTGGATTAAGTTCTAACGATCAACATAGTCAAACATCTAGTCCCTTGGATTATTGATTCAAACAAAGGTTATAATTCAATAGGTTTAATCGTTTATCCAATTTACTTCAAAACCTGAAACCTGGAGATTGGTACCCTTTTTATAATTGTTTACAAATCAATTCATTAGTGTTTTTGTTTAACAAATCTTTGAAACTGCTTGACATCGTCTGTCCGTTTAGTATAATTAGTTGTTAAGAATTAAACTCGATTAGCACTTTCCACTGATTCCCTGTGGATTCGACACCTTACTTGCCCTTGCTAGTGAAGGTATTTTACAAATGTTTTTGATTGACCTTTCGACATCGATCACAATTCAAAAAGGGCTTGTGACATAGCTTGTTGTCCGTTTGCCTCCTGTCTTGATGTATAAGGAAAAAAAAGTGCATTGAAGGCTATGTCCTTCACATAAATGTGTTAAGAGACTCGGATTTTCACATAAAAGTTCTTGAGACTTAAACCAGCTGGTCAATGGAGTAGTTTATTGATGTGAATGATATAAGTTGATTAATTATTGTCACACAATAGTGTCTTGTGCTTTGAATAATCATAGTCGCTTCCTTTCATGTACTGCCGCCTTTAACCGGGGTGTGACAAATACCGTAACCAACAAATCAATACCGACCAAATTTCCACCACGAGAAATCCCACTAGTCATCTATAAAAACAAACTATTATTTATAAATTTTAAATTATATTTGATGCGTTAGTTATCTATAAAATGCTAAAAACTAAATAAAAGGTGTGAGTGTGTCAACTTATGAACCCACCGCAAAATTTTAAGGAGACTGTTGTAAAATGAATGGAGCGTGGGATCTTGAATATCAAATGCAACAACTGAATATTGTACATTCACATATTTTGGCGATATATAACAATTGATTGAAAAATGGGTTCAAAACAATGTCTAGTTTGTGTGAACCAGACGTAACTAATAAATTTAATTGCAGTTTTGATCTTTGTGGTGAAACCCAAAATGCAGGGATCGACCTTATGGTGGATTTTTCATTGGTATCATCCTTGTTATGGTCATTTTTTTGCAATTGATTTTACCATCAAGTCAAACGTTTGGTTGGTCGTTAAATCCAGGGGTAAAGCTATCTTTTCATGCCAAATAATAATAATAATAATAACAATAGTAATAATAATAATACTAATAATAATAAGACATACGGAAGGGATACATGTAATTTAGAAGCTTAAGGACGGAAAATATGTAAAAATTCTGTCAATTTTAGTCTTTAAGTTCTATTTTCACTTTAATCTTTTATTTCTCTTTAAGTAGTTTGCAGATAGAAGTTAACAATATTCTCTACTGCTAACTTCTATGTAATAGGAACAGAAGTTAGCAATATTCTCTAAAGAATAATTATTTGTGAAGGCTAAATTTTTATTGCTTTCTCAATCTTAGCATCTTGAGAGGTGAACTTTGGATCCATACTCATGAAAAGTGGTGAACTGTATCTTGTTACGGGTCAAGTTTGCTCTTCGGTTCTAATTCGGGTGGTGTATCTGTATCCTGGGCTGTCCGTTGGAATTGTTTTCGTTTGATTTCAAGTTTTCTATTAGCCGTCTGAAGCTGAGCGTATATCATGTACTTCAGATTCTGCACCTACATTAGAAATAGATCTCATTTAGTTCGGCGATTAGGAAGGCCGAAGTAGACGTTATCTTTGACCGTTTGGACGGTCGCGGTGAAGATGTAGGGACCGGATGCCACTTTGGCGAGCTCATGCATTGTCTCCAAATTTCCAACATACTGAAATCCACATTATAAAGGGCCTTGTATTGTTTTAAGTAACACTCCATCAAGTTGACATCGCTCATGCCGTTTTTTCTCCCATTGTTTGAAACATGGGTGTAAATGTCGGAAAAGTTCGTCATTTTTTTGTGCATTGCCTTCCATTTGTTGGAGACGGAATCCTCCCCGCGGTAGAAACTTCGACCTATTATAGCAAAGAATTAGTAAGTATTTCTTCCCAAAACTCGGGGTTATGCTTGCTGTCAACTTCAATCCATATAAAAGCTTAGTATTAGTCAACAAAAAAAATAAAATATGAAATATATATAAATAAATTTATAATTTACCTTGAATTGAGTATTCGGATGAGTCAATCCACGCACGCGTCAACGCCAATTCCTCATCCGCTTCCCACTTTTGTTTTTCGGTCTTTTCGGGGGTTGTTTGATTGTCAGCAGGCTTTTTTTTGTGACTTCGTTTACGACGAACTTGCGGTTCAGATACTTGGGTTTCGGATACTTGCGAAGGCATATACGGCATTGGCGGTCGAAAGAACATATCGATGGTAAACGGTGCATGGGTGTAGGCATTACGGTTCGATGTTGGTTGGCAAAGAAAGGGTTATTAGAGTCATTGTTATTTGAGAGCAAATTAGCCTAACACCTTTGAGCCGGATCCCACGGGTTCGGGTTTGGGATCGGGTTTTGGCATGGGTTTGAGCTCGAGCTTGTGTTCGGGTTTGGGTTGTTGGAAATAATGGACCGATTTGATTAAGTTAACGTGGCCAAACAAGCTATGACCCATAAGTGTTACACCTTGGGCAACGAACATAAAATCCGCTTAAATTGTTTAACCAGTAAATGACGAATCTAATTACGCGAAATTATTATTTATAATAGTTATAAATAATATAGTTTATTTACTAATTAAATAAAATGATTCGGGCTTTAAACGAGAGTTGGCTTGAGTTGGATCTTGTGGCCCGTTAAACTATTTATTGATTATATATAATAATAATAATAACCTAATTAGTATATTTTCTTGGAGACCACTGCAGAAACAAAAAGGAAAAAAAAAACCATCGTCCATGATTTTTCCCCTTGGGTTTTTAATACCGCCGTTCAGCACCATTGCAGCAAAGAAAACGCTGTCGTTTTGGAAACTGCCGTTGCTGCCGTCAAAGGTTGCCACCGCCGTTCCCACTGTCCGGTACTTATTCGTCACCTAGCATCGTTCGTTGAACCTTGGTGTCTTAACCGGTTATTCATTAACCAAGGTATATATTTATCTCATATGTAGATATTAATATATTGTCGGTTTATATTTATTTATATTTAATTGGTTCTTGTTTTACCGTGCTCGTATTGTTTTGTAACCGGATCAGTTTTAGTTTTACTCGTTTATATTCCGCTGCCCATTTATTAATTAATGAGATTTGTTTTTATTTGTCACATTTATTAAAACCGGGTTTAGTGAATAAAATTTTGGCTGATCTCCACCGAAACCCAACATGGGTTTGAGCTCAGATTCATGGTTGTGGAAATATGAGAGTTGTAGAGTAAAATAATGGTATAGAGAGAGTTGTTTGAGTAAAAATGAAAAATGGTTTGAATTTATATAAAAAAATGGTTAAATTGTTTTTTTAAACGGTCATGTGACCGTTGACTGAGGAGGGCCCACAAAATTAATCCAAGTGTGCTGGTCGTTCTAAGGCCGTCCCCACCTTCGGCGCCCCCCTAAACCGCACTCCAAGGGAGCCCACTACCGCGTCCATAGCGAACCATCTTAGGGTTCTTTGGATTATCAGGTTACATGATACTAATTTGTTGATTCTTGTTAGATTTTGTTTCGATTTGGTGTTTTTTTAGTATAGTATTATATAGAGGTGTTAAAAAAAACTGATTTGGGACCGGTTTTAGGCAAACCAAACCGAACCGGTTTGGGTTAAAACCGGTTTCACCCAAACCAGTTCTCAAACCGTCAGTTTGAGGACCGGTTTCCCTTAAGATCTACCAAACCGGTTTGAGGAAAACGATTTAAAACCGGTTAAACTAGTTTACAAACCGGACCGAACCGACCTGACCAGGCTGGCCTATCTTGCTTCTAAACCTGTTTATAAACTCAACCGGTTTGAGTCAAACCGGTTTTGACCAGCCGTTCGGTTCTGATTGGGTTTAAAACCGGTTTTGTACACCGCTAGTATTATATTTGTGAAAGGTAAATTACGGAGTTGTTAGGGTTTGATGACTTTTCCAAATACAGGGAGGGAGGATATCTGCGTCTGCGTCTACGTCTTCTGATCCATCCATCCATGCTAGAAAGTTAAAGCCGTTACATGCTGAACCGTACCTCGGCTCAACGTTTACCGACTCCGATTCAGACGACGAGGAATTTCGTCAGCGTAAGTACTAGCAGCTAGCTTCCCAGTTTTTTATTTCATGATGCATATGCATTATTGTGTTTGTATATATCTAATTTCTACACAAATAATATTAGTATAGATGAAGTAGAACTTCTCAATGACTATATAGAGAACGGGCCGTATTCTGTGAAATTTTGTTCATGTAAGTTTCTCTACCCATACTATACTGTCAAATCATCATCTTTCATTCAATAACCTTCCGTATATAAATAAATAAATGTTATTTAGGTGATGCATGATATACCCAGTTTCTCGTTGGGATGGGGCAGGTTCGTCAAAGAAGAGGCTGTATTTGTAAGTTTCTCACACTTATAACTAATTAATTCATTTTACCCAACCTAATGGAATGGATCATTATATATATCATCTTCTTTGATTCAATTTATGTAAATAATAATAAATAAATAAATGCATGCTAGGTTATGATAATAAAGATGCCAAAGAGCTGCCGCTTCCTGTCAAACGAGGAGGCTGTTCGTGTAGTAAGTTTCCTTTCACTTTTACCCATTGAGCCAAATGATCATATCATCGTTGATTCAATAATGGTACGCGTATGTATATCTTTGTAAATGATAAAACGTTAGGTGATGAAAAAGATACCAAAGAGGATGAGGGGCCGCTTCCGGTCAAACACCAAAAGACTATGCGCTAGTGGTATGTACATCAAGTCTTTATGGCTAATAAAGTCTTGAGTGGCTGGGAACAACAAACACATAAGTGTCTCGGCTTGTTGTTGGGAGTGTTAACAATAACAATACTTGAATAAAAAAAAAATATTGTTTTGTGTTTTCAAATACATGTTTTCTTTTTCCAAATAGGGCGAGGCAATCAACTTAACTAAAAATTACACAAATTAAACATTGTTAAAATTGTACTTGAAAGTTAATGGGAGACCGAGTCACTATCTATTACTAGGGGTGCAAACAAGCCGAGCTTGGCTCATTTATTAATTGATTTTCATACATTTATAATTGTGTGTGTTTGTGTGTATTTTTATAATTATATAAATAATAGGCTCGCGAGCTCCATAAGTGAAGCTCTGGCCCAGGCTTTTTTATAAAGCGAGCTCATTTTTAGGCTCGGGCTCGTTTATAAAGCGAGCTTATTTTTAGCCTCAGGCTCGGGTTCATTTAGGCTTGGCTTGATCGAGCTTTCTACGAGCCGATCTCGAGAAGCTCGTGTTCATCTTGGCTTGCTAGCACCCCTATCTATCTGCCAACATATAGGGCCGTCACTTTTAACCAAAACCCGAATCAAAGTAATTCGGGCTGGTTCTTGGCCCTTGGGTCTGATTTATGGGTTTAGGGTCTACCCGAATAAACTTTTTGTTACAAACCAAAAAAAAATTTTTATGTATAATTTAGCCGCTAAGGATGGCAAAATCCGAGCACCGTGTACAGAATCTCTACGCGTTCCATCCGTTTTCGTTCCACCTTTCATGGATCGACTGTTTATTGCATATTTATGTTTTTGATTTATTTCTGATAGCAACCATAATCTAACTCCCCTAACCACCGTAGTTGTCCTAGCAGGTTTTATCAAGACCGAATCAATGGTACCTTACTGTTGAAGATGGCTTTTCAATTATGGCTGGACAGTGTTTAGTTATGGCTACTCTTTGTTGGACTGTGTTTATTATGGATACTCTTGTTGGACTCTGTTTAATGATGGTTACTCTGTGTTGAACTGTGTTTAATTATGGTTATAAATATGAGCAAATTAAGCGCGTGCAACTACTAAAAGCATACATTATTAAACCTGTGTTTTCCTTGGGCCAGTACCGTAGTTTCCGATGAATGATAATATTGTGAAGATGGTTTGTTTTGAGAGAGTCTAATTGGTTATGCAAGTTTAGTTGCTGCAAGCAAATGCTGATGTGCCCCTTTTGATAAACAGTCATAGAGTACATGAATGTGGTGGTTTGTAATTTGTGTAGTGAAAGTGATCGAACCTTGTTTTCTTTACATGACTGTTGGTTAACTGCGTCTGTTGTTGTCGTCGTCGTTTTGTGGTTTTGCATTCATGGATGATACATGAACGGACATTGCTTTTGTAGTTGATTTCTCATGTGGTTTTGCATTCATTGAGGATACCTGAATAGACATTGCTTTTCTAGTTGATAAATTGTAAAAAATGATAATCAGAGAAGAGGCGAATGGAACTTCAAACTTGTTGATCGATAATTCCAGAGTCTAAACACAATTACGACGACTTGATAACTCACTATAGATCTAACAAGTACAACGAATACTAAACAGTGGCGGATCTATGGGTTATCCGGGTGGTGCCCGGGTTACCCCTCAACTTTTCCGATGAAGTATAAAATTAGTGAAAAATTATGTTTTTCTTCTTCTTTTGGTGTATTATTAGGTTACCCCTGAACAAATATTAAGATACCCTTGAAAATATAAGGAAAGAAAGCGTGGAAGGTTTCATCGGATTTTATTTTGTTTTTTCGGTGGCCATACACAGTTGCAAGACGATGAAGATGAAGTTTTGTTTTGTAGTGTATTTACGTTTACAAGGTAAAAAGTACAAAAGCATTCAAGTTACATTTGTCCTGTCCTTTCATGTTTTAATATTTATTAAATTAAAATTCTAAAATATTTAATATTAATAACATGAGACATAAAGTTATCAGTTCATCAATAATTTGAATTTCTAAATATTATTTATTTATATATTTGTTGGTATAGTTTATTTAGTTGGCTTTATTTGTTTTATTTATATATAAATTAAATATATATTTATACTTCATTTAATTTTTTACTTTATTGTTTTATTTATATGTTAATATATTTTTAATTCACAGGTAAAAAAATATAAATAAATATATATTACGTTTTTGTTTTAGCCACAGTTTGATACATTTTTACTGTTATTCTTTTATAACTTTGAAATAATGGTGTTTTCTATCTCTGAAATAAGTTGTTACGATGTATTTATTTTTGTATATGTTTTGATATAAATTTTATTAAAAATAATCAGTTTTACGTTTCGACATAAATTTTATTCAAAATAAGTCAGGTCAAGATGTTGTTACAAACAAGTAGAGTTGTAAGAAATTGAATCCATTAAAAATTAAAAATTAGGGGCCCATTTTTCCATTCGTATAGGGCGGGCCTCGAATGGCTCTTGAATTCTCGATGACGGTCCTGTATCAGTGTATAATAAAAAATTGGGTTACCCCTCAAATTTTATCCTAGATCCGTCACTGATATTAAACACTATAGATCTAACAGGAGACAGTTCTTGAACAATACAGACAAGAACAAAGCCTAGATCTAACTAACTCGTCTAACAATATTAGACGGGTGCCCGCATGATGCAGTGGGTGTTTGAATGTAGACCCTCTTAATCACGTAACAATGAGTGTTTATGGGCTTGCTTAAAACCTTGAAACCGGTTATCGGTTTGGTTTCACGGTTGGTTTTTTGACTTTCAGTCGGTTGATCGGTTTCAAAATTTTCAAACCGTAGCGAACTGTTTGGTTCACGGTTTATACCGGAAACTAGCCATATGAAACTAGACCAGGCTATAACTGTTGAATGTGTTCAAATATATTTTATCATTTAGTATCATATATATTTTGTTATATATTAGATACTAGTCTATATATGCCCATGTGACACACGGATTATAAACGTTAATTCTAAAACATGTGTTAATAAATATAATAAAAGTAAATTTGAAATTTTATTAAATAAAAGTTTTTTTGCCCGAGTGTTACGTGGAGTCATGTTAATGTTTCTACAAAGGGATAGTTGATCATCAAGATGTATATATTGAGTGTAGTAATGAAAAAGTTTGTCATCATGTGCTATAACTTTGAGGCCACAGTCAGGCGTATCGGTAATGTTAAAAAGTGTTACCCGTTTAAACTCCTAGGAGGCATGACATTGTAGGTAATTGTTGGAGGCTTGAAGTAGTAAACTAGACACACAACCACGATCCTGTTGTCTTTGAGGAGGGGCACGCGCAGCTCAGGAAAATGACCAGCGTTGAACTTGATTTGGTTGCGACGTTAAACCGGAACGGCTTGAGGTCCAGTCAAATTCACACAGCCGTACGTGAGGCAGTTTCCCGGTTCCAAACGATAAGATCTATTGTCATTCGATATTGGTGATACGCTTAATAGTGTCCTACATTCACCATGATACTGCTTTCTTTGGGACATAACCAAAGGAATTGCGTATTTAAATAATCATGTTAACCACACTATGACCAAACCAAAAATAAAATAATCATATAAGTTGGATATCCTTAACATGTCACAACCATACAATACATACTACTGTATTAAAATCAAAATACAAGTTAACCCCATTGCTGTTGTAATCAAAGTAGCAATTAACCTCATTACGAATGACCTAATCATTAGTACAAAATTTAAACCTGATTCAAAAACCTTACAACAAGTGGGACAAAGCAATAAAGTGTGATTCCGCGGGTTCCTCGAGCATCAGCGATGTTTTTTCAAGACTAAAATAACCACTATCCCCCGAACTATTCCTACATAACCAATATTCGGTATCACCTATGCGACTGAATCCAACTATGATGATACAATGGTTTGATTTACCAAAATCCGAGCCGTACATGACAATTCCCGAATGACAAAACAACACTATATTAACCAAAATAAAATCAAAATAAATTTATTACAATTAAATTTATTTTATTTGGCTTTACCTTTCTTGGATTGAGTTTGTGGCGTAGGTTTGTAGCATCAATGCCAGCCACGACTGGTGGGTATGGCACTGTTAAGCGGAAACGGGTTTATAGGGCACTGTTAAGGCTAATGATTGCATGGTTATTTCTAGATTGATAATCAGGATTGCCTGGGCGTTTGATACCATCGGCTGTTGGATTGCTGTCTATGGTGGTGTTGTAGAACCAAAAAAGGTTTGGTTTGGAGGAAACGTTGGTGTTAAGTTTTCTGGTCTCATGCATTGGTTCTAAGTGAACGAGCGCATAGTTTGTGGGGAAGAGGTTTTTGGTAAAAAGGTTGCGACATGGGCATTGGTGCTTAGATATTTTGATTAGTAAATCTTGTGTTTGATCGTGGCATGGGTGTTTGTAACGGAGCAATGTTAAATGATGCAAATGGCGTATTAATGACAATATTTGAAGAGGTAGGATAAGTTGGCCTTACTGTAGTGTAGTAGCTGAAGTTGGTGTCGCGCTGAATAAATTGGTCTAGATAGAGTGCATTGTTGCTTCTCTTTCTTGTTTTTTTTTCTTTTTCAGATTTAGCCGAGATCTTTGTTCTTTTGGAGGAATCCTTCTCCCAATTCCCCTAAGTCTGTTCCGGTTTCCTCATTTCCATCATCATAATGTCGTCAGGTATATTACTTGCTGACGCCATGATATCCGCAGTATACCCCAAAAAAATCGGCCGAAAAAACCATAAAAACTCAAGTTCTTTCATCGGATGGCGCCAATGTTAAAGCATATCCTAACCCAACATGAATTGGGTTACACAGCTAAAGGTGTAAAGTCTGATATTTCATAGCATATCACATTGTTACATCGCATATGCCTATCGTATTATGCTCTAGTGGTAGATGTTGTCTTCTTGTCTTATAAGTGCAGATGCGATATTATAATTGTAGATGGTCTATTTGCGGGTGTTACCCTTACACTGAGCATAAGTAACCGTCGTTTCTAAAATAAAGTTCACCGCTTTGTAAGGATTACCCGAAGCAAATCCTTTGTTGAACTTACCACTTGTGTCACAATCAATTAAATGAAGTTCAGACAGGCCAACCCTTCTCTGTTCCTCAAGATACACATTATCTTGAACTGCACTAGGGATGGCAATGAAACCCGAACCCGATAGGAAAACCTGAAACCCGACATAAATGGGGCGAGTAATACCCAACCCGTTAGTGTTTGGGACGGGTTTGGGATTAGTTTTGAAATTTTTCGCAGGTTTGGGACGGGTTTGGGATTTCTAATATACCCGATTGCCCGATAACATAAACCCATTTACCCGATTATATACCCGATGCACCCGATATAGCTTATTATATTATATATACTATATTCCAAATATATTATTTGTCAAAACTTGTTTATGTCAATTATTTGAGATATTTTACCTATATGGTAACCATCTTTAACCATCTTTGTAATCGATTAGTTATATTTTGTCAAAACCTCAGTAGAAACCTAACGGGTTTTGAACCGGGTATACCCAACGGATATTTTGTCAAAACCCGACACCTGATGGGAAAACCTGAAACCTGACAGGTAATTACCCGATTAAAACCCGACGGGTTTGGGACGGGTTTGGGATGAACTTTTATAACCGGGTATGGGTTTGGGAATACCTAAACCCGACCCATTGCCATCCCTAAACTGCACCTGCCTAGCAAATCGCTAGATATTTACATAAAAAATTTAAAATAAACAATATTAAATCTATATCGCTAGATATTTACATAAATATTTTTAAAATAGACACAATTAAATCTAAGGGTTTTGTTGAAAATTGATATAGAACTATAATAATATAATAAACAATCATATGGGACCGAAGGCCCCCCTCTAATCAACCTCTAATAAATCTTATGAATGAAGTTTTTATTACAAATAGGATATGACAACAGTAATTTAGGGGATTGGTTGGACAAAAATTGCAATTAATCCTAACAAAACATTGGTCAATTGGTAAAAGACCTTGGGTCGGGGGAGTTTGGCGGTCTTAGGTTCAAGTCTCATATATCAAAAAAGTTAAGAGAAATTAGTCGTTAAAAAAAAAGAAAGAAAGAAAAAAAACCCACCTAAAGTGCCCAGCAAACTTTATAACGTGTAAATTTAGGGCAGGAACTGAACCGAACGTCCAACGAACCGTTTTGCAGAAAGTTCGTTGATCTTCGTCTGTTTAATAAATGAACGGACATGAAAACAAAAACTTGGCTCGCTAAGCTTGCAAAACGAACATTTTTTATGTTAAATAAATTCAAGTTAATACACATTTACAAGATTCAATGTAACAATGAAAAATGTTATCAGACCGTCACGTCACGCTACGCGATCCAGAGTCCATCTAACATCCTAGACATCATTTTCACCGGGTCCGACGGGTGCTCCCAAGCGTAACCGGTCTCACCTCTATGGTTCAAAAGGTCAGTGTTCAGATAACTTACAAAGGTTCAAGCTTGCACCTTCTATCACTACCAGTTTGCCAGCTGGCATTGTGCTGACTGTACAACTCAAAAGCATCATTCTACCTCATCTGTTGAGACCTTATATAGGCGTCTTCTTTCTTCTCAGGCACTCTACAAATTGGACAAAATTGGTTTAGTCAACCCAACCGACTGGACACGGCGCCCATACCTACCCAACCGACCCGATTCAGGACCTCTAAATTCAAAGAAAAGAGAAAAAAGCATACCAACTCTATCTTGTATCACAACAGAGAATTCACGCCCGCTGCTTTGTGCAAACGCGAGTATATTTTGATACATATCAAAAGACGGCTCGATACCAGAATCTTCCATCCACTCCATTACCTGTTAAATAAGAGTGATGACTTTAAATTAGAGGTGTCATTTTATATCCGTTTACTTAGAAAGGGTCCATTCGGGCCACTAGGGTCTAGGGGTATGCAGAAATTGAAATAACCGAACCGTAACCGGAATAACTGACATAAACGAACCAAAATAACCAAACCCAATGAAAAGGCAATGGTTTGGTTTTATGTGTTTTGTAAAAACCGATTTTTTGGTTCTGTTTCGGTTTTGTTTTCCACCAAACCGAAAAAAATCGATTGTAATTATTTTGGGTCTTTTTTTCCGGCATAAAATTTCATGCTCAAATTCATTATTTTGAGTCATTTTTTCGAGCCCAAAGTTTCAGGCTCAAATTCATATTTTGGGTCATTTTTTTTCAGCCCAAAACTTTTAAGCCCATGTGGTAAAACTGAAAAAAAAAAAAACACACAAAAGCCATCGTAAAAACCAAAACCAAACGGTTATCAAAAAGCCCAAAACCGACTCATGCACACACCTACAGGCCACATTTATAATGTTTTGGACTATCAAGTGTTTTGAGTGAATCAGGTTAACCCAACTCTTCAACCAATACAAAAGATTAAATTTTGACCCTTTACCAGCTGACCCATTTTGCCACCTCTAGTTTAAATGTAATTAATATTATATGTCAGAGTTAAATGCTAAAGGAAGTTAAGGAGATTAGTGATCACCTCAAGGTACTTTCTCCAATTTTGAGCAGCCAAAAGATTCTTTAACAAAACTGAATAAGTAGAGTTGTTAATTTCAGCACCGGTTGCCACTATTTTATAAAAAACCTGCATAATCGAAACGAGACAGATGACATCAACCGGCCAAATTATCAAAGTTAACCGTTTTTTTTTTTTAACATTTTAAGTATTAAAGTCAAATCACCTTCATCATGGTTTCGGTTTTCCCCAATTTTCCAACCAAATGCAGAAGCTGATTCAAAAGTCCAACCGACATCGTATTGAATGATGGCTCCATTAATCCAATTAGGTCAACCGTCTTCCTCCAGTCTTGTAAACTAACATCAAATACAAATAATATTTATAATACTATTAAAAGTAATAGACATAAATTTACTTGTATAGTTATATGAAACTAATCCACCTTTATATTATGAATTAAAGAACTTACATGCTACACGCTGACAACATTTCGTAATAAATGCTGTCATTCATTGGTATCTTTCTGTCTTGCATAAATTCAGCTACAACAAAAACTTTATCGGGTTGGTTTCCTTTATTAAAAGCCCGCATTAACGCAGAACACGCAATAAGATCGGGTTGAACACCCTTCATTTCCATTTCTTGAAATACTGCAAATGCATTTTCCCATTTTTCTGCAATATGAAATTACCTAATTAACGTTTAATATGGTTTTGCATCTTTGAATGCGAAAACATTACCTGCAGTACTATAAGCATGCAGCATTGCTGTATATGCAATCACATCCGGACCTCCATGTGTCATCTTCATTTTCAAGAATAAAGATTCTGCTTCCACAAGTTGACCCTTAAATTAAAGATTGTGAAATCAAACACCAGTTTGCTTAAGATTTTAAAAAAAGGTGAAATAAAGGTGTAAACTTTATACAATTTACCTGTTTACTATAAACTGAAATCATAGAAGAATAAACCTCATTGGATATATTTATATTTGAATCCATCATTTCATTAAAGAAGTCAACAGCTTCGGTGTATTTTGACATCTTAGAACAACCACTAATTAACACGTTAAATGTAACTGAGTCACGTTTAACGTTCTTTTCCTTCATGGACTTGTATAAATCCAAAGCTTTATCGCATTCCCCTATGTTCATATAACTCCCTATAGCAGAATTATAAGCAACGGTATTCAAGCGTATCCCTCGTGAATCAGCAGCATTGAGAATTGAGTCAATGTTGACTTTTTGGCCAAACCGCCCACAACCTGCCAACAAAGTACTAATCGTCACAATATTTGGTTCCACCCCGTTTGTCTCCATTTCATGCAGCATATTTACAGCTTCGGGTAGAAAACCATTTGACCCGAATGCATCAATTAGTGCATTATAAGTGACCAAATTCGGCTTCAAGTTATTCTTTTTCATCTTATTAAACACTTCCAGTGACTTTTCAGGCTGCTGTGATTTTCCATAAGCATTGATTAAAGATGTATACGACACAACATCGGGCCGAAGCCCGCTTTTCTTTATATCATTAAAAACCGTTAACGCGTCTTTATCCATACCACGTGAAGCATACGCACCCAAAAGTGCGTTATACGATATAATATTCGGTTTAAAGCCTTCAGAAACCATTGTGTCAAAAACAGCTTTGCAGTTTTCGATTTGACCCGAAGCCGAATACAAATTAATGATGCTTGTGAATGTCACGATATCCGGATCACATTGTGATCTTTTGTTCCTCATTGAGTGAAAAATATTAACTGCCTTTTCGAAGTGTCCAAGTTTTGATAGACAATGGATCACAATGTTTAAAGTGGTTGTATCGGGACGAATGTTTGTTCCTTCCATTAACTCATAATAAGATAATGCTTTTGAATATTGTGACCCGGTTTTGAAGGCGGATAGAATGATATTGTGGGTTACAAGATCGGGCCCGACTCCGTTTTCTGTCATCTTTTTGGAAACTTTTAGAGCTTCTTTCCAATTTCCACTTGATCCACAAGCGTGGATTAAGTTGTTGTATGTTGAGCGAGTTGGAGGAATCTGAAATTGAAGTTTTGCATATTTAAGAAAAACGTCAATGAAATGATATTCCATTAACAATATTTAAGAAAATGTCCCACAACAAACTTCACACTGGAGGTGGCAAAAAGGGTGGGTTGGGTAACGGGTAAAAAGGGGTTGATTTATTAACGAGTCCAGCCGGAGCCAGGGTAAGCTCGGCTCATTGGCTCACTCATTAGCTGGATCATTGCCTCGCCCGGCGATTAGTTTAAACTAAAGCCTAAATTAAAATATGTATAAATTACAACCCCAAACTATAATATATGAAATCATAAATTTTGTATTGTATTAATTATGCATCCATCATGTGTGTGTTAAAAATAATATATTTTTTTCCTTCTCATCATATACATAGTATGTGTTTTTCTGTGTAAAAACATTAAAAAGAATAAAAATAAACGAGCTGGCTCATGCGTTTTACGAGCCTAGCTTGAGCTAAACATTTCAGCTTGTTAAGACAAACAAGCCAACCCGAGCCCAACCTGACTCGGCTCGTTTACAACCCTAAGTATGACCCATTCGTCTTTTAGTTAAACGTTTTTATTTTACCCATTTGATATAAAAGCATAACACAAATCGACCCGTTCATAAGTAATAATTGAAATTGCCACAAACTTTCACTTAAAGGGTAGATTTTGATAAATGGAAATAAGAAACCAAATATAAAGATAGCTTATAAACGAATTAAACAGATACACACAGCTGCACGAAGCATGTCTTCCATGATATTGGTTGCCCAACGCCACTGACCGGCTCGACCATGTGCACTTATGAGAGCATTATAAGTTTCAGCATCTGGCTTACACCTAAAACAAGAAGATAAAACTCAAGAACAATGTTATTAACATCAAATGAAGTGACATAATTATTATAATATGATAACAAAATGATACCTCCATTTTTGCATCTCAAAAAACAAGCCGCGCGCCTGATCAGTCTGATTATGCCTTGCATATAACCGAATCATCATGTTGTATATATCATTGTGTGCACAATAATTCTTCTGATTTTTCATCCACTTGAAAACTTGGTTACTATGCTCAAGAGACCCTGTTTGGCTAATCTCCTACACTAGCAAATCAACAACACAAGTATGAGATTGAGCTTAGCATATTACTAATAAGTAAATAACAACATCTTGAACAATGGCACACAATATAAAAAAGATTAGGTCTGACTAAGTTTGACTCGCATTCGGTTCTTCCTCTCTGACACAACTCCCTCATCTCCCAATCTCTCGAATTTTCTGCTTCTTTTTGCATTATGCTGCACCTTTTAAAAATCGTATACAAAAATGTATGTCATCATATTCTCATATGCTAGAACCCTAAGCAAAAGAATTATATTTTTTTACTGAAATACCCTTAGCCCCCAAATGGTTTGAACCAAATTATTTAAAAAAAAGGGGGTATTGGTTCTTATTAATCCCATCTATCATCTTTAGGACATTGCCGGTCCCAACTAACGAATTGGCTGCTAACAGTCCCATCTTTTAACGTGTTTGTTCCCAACGATCCACGACTAACAGAATCCTAACGCCGTTAGTTGCAGGTCGCCAGAAAAACGTTTTTGGCCTGTGCAGTCACATATTTTTAGGGAAAAGTAGATACTAGAGAAAAATGGTATTAATAAAAAAGGACCTTTAGCAGCCAATTCGTTAGTTGGAACCGGCAGTTGGGATTAACAAAAACCAATATACCAAAATAATAATAATAATAAATAAAAAGCTGGGAATTCAAGATTTGGGTAATAAAAATAAAAACTTTCTCAATAACCATATGACACACCTAAAAATCCAATCTTGCATAAATTTCTTGAACACATATGCACAAAGAATCCAACTTGACTACAAAAATGAGCTTACCCTGATGAGGATTGGGTAATTCTTGCGTGTAAATCTACCAGCCCATCGATTAAGCAACCCAACAATATCATCATCATCACCATGTTGACTGAGCTTCAAAATCTTGGAAACCAGTTCTGAAACTGCCCAGTCTTTCTGAAACCGGTCGGACTGGACACGTGTCCGGATTCTTTTGGGCAAATCAGAGTTCTTGTAACCGGGTACGAGGATGGAAACCTGCCGTTCTCCTTTGTCGTAGTCTACAAAGCCCACTTGTTTCTTGGTGGAACACTGGAGTGCCAAGTGTTTTGTTTTTGTTTTTGGTTTGGGTTTGGTGGGTGTGAAGAGGTGAGGAGTGTGTAATTGTAAAGAGGACTCCATGGCTATGGAGTAACAGGAAGATGATGATGAAGATATTAATATCAAGTTAAAAGAAATTATTTTTACTTTGGGTTTGCGTATAAATCCCGACCATTATTATATCATGATTAATTAGATTTAATAGGCTTTTTCCGACGAGGTTCCGGTCAAAATCGGCGGTTTCCGATGAGATTCCGGTAATATTTGAGCCAATTTCCGGCCAAAATGCTATATATAAAACAGACCTTTAAGTCCAATTCGATTAATACCGATTAATCAGTAGTTCACACCCCACCGCCTGACTAGCGACTAGAAATTTCAACGAATATTATATCTTTGTATGATTGTATGATATCAAATCAATAGTTGGTTGATTAGTAAAAAATTGTACGCGTAATATTGATAATCCTATTAATGTTGGTTAATTAGATGTGGTTTAATGGTAGAGCACTTCCTTTACTAGTGAGAGGTAGGGGGTTCAAATCTCATTATCTCCAATTTATATGGGAGATATGAGGGATGACCCTGGCTTGCCAGGGTTTGAGTCCTGATCTCACCCGGTTTTACCGGCTCCTCGCTGTCGTGCCGTTTGGCGGGCGTGGGGGTCGGATTTTATCCGGGGAATCCCTTAATTGGTGGACCGCCAGGGGCTTTGTTTCTTCCGGACTTGTGGCCGGATCGGGCTACCTTTAGCCAATGAGGGCCACGTACGAAATACCCAGTGTTACTTAGTTGGTCGTTCCAAAAAAAATGTTGGTTAATAATTCTTAATTATATTTAATTTTATTTTATAACAAATATGAAGTTAGGCCTCAAGAAGAACAAAAACTAAAAGAATGAACGCTAAACAATAAAGTTTATATGTTTATATAAAGTAGAAGTGTTGTTTTATTCTTTTTCTTTGTTACATTATTTAATATGATAAAAAAAATTATCAATTTGTTTTATTTGGTTGTTTGATTGGTTTTTGGCAATCTAACATATTTTTTACATTGTGAGCATGTTAAAAAGACTTATCATAAGTTGTAAGTTAAGAAAATGCCATAAGCTGTAAGCCCGTTAAAACGGATTGGCAGATTCAAAATATGTCATTTTTATTTCATTCTTATTTTCTTAATCTGCTTAACGCTGAATTTATTTGTGAAGTTCAAATCCAACACACCATTTTGGACAATTCAAACTAAACATTGTATTTAAGATATGCAAACGCAGCGCCTAATTATTAACGTGCCCAACCACACCCGCACCAAACCCGTTCACATTCTGATTCCGTATCTGAGTCATAACCCAATGACCCAATCTCATACCCATAAGTACAACCTGACCTACATCAACGCTGACAACGAATCCCATGGGTATGGACATACCCGATCACATACCGAGACCAAAGTTAACTACGAAAACCAAATAAACTTGAATGATTAATTTTAAATGGCACTACACTCACATAACTTGAATTTTGTTTTCTTTTCCGAACTATGCTACATACACCATTCCCATATAACATGACACAAATCAAGAAATATATCGACTAAGCGCTCATGATACATATGTATATCCAGAGTAAACATGGTAAGATACGAGCTATGAGCAATACGAACCGTTAGTGCCATTAGTGTCTCTAGCCTTCCCTCAAAATGAGACCAAATGCAACTCAGATACTGAAAAATTATAGGCTGCATAATCAGCCAGATGCATTTTTCTTGCCTCCTTTATTCCACTGTTTCTGTCTCTTCCCACCTGATTTATTATCATTTTTAAAACTCGGGTTTTTTCTTTTAAACCCACCTTGTGACGAACGGTCAGTTGATTTAGCAAAACCAGAACGTTTTACGTCTTTCGTCCTGTTATTCCCGCGAGGTGAAAATTTACTAGGCTTATCTGAGTGCTTTCTATCATCCCTCTTTCTCTTTTGGGTATCTGTTGAATATTCTTTCTTGGTGAAATTGCCTGCAGCCTTGGGTTTAAACTTTGACTTACTGAAAACAACAATAAAAAGTAAATCATATTAGCACCATGATAAAGTAACCGAGCTTAGAAAAGTGTAGTTTATGAAGTCAGACCCGTTGTGGGTTGTTTCAGAAAGTCCTGCCTCTGTTCCAGTTGTGTTGGTTTCTTGGGAATTTGGTTTGCCTTGACGGTTCTGTAAATTTAACAACTTTTATGAGATTAATACTATTTGCAAGAGTTGTTAATTATTATTCATTCGGGTCATTAAGCAAACACAGCCAAAATCCATGAAAGGGTATACCTCCAAGACATCCTTCACGAAATCTAGGTATTTAGCAGGTACTAGTGATTTCACTGCTGCAGAACCACACTTTCGCATCATAATCTCCAGGATGACCGTTACCTGTAATTGCAAAAACAATAATAACAAAGTTACAGATAAATATATGTCTTGAAAATGTCCAGTGTCATGATTTATAAACAATTAAAATTATGAAAACTACTTAATGCCATCTTTTGTGGTGAAATATTAATGAACATAACATACTTTGGATTTAAAATGATGGCGAGAAACAGATGACCAGGGCAGAAGTCCATGGAGAATGTCAGATAAAAAGTTCTGCAAGTCATTCACTTGAAGACTCAAAACTAACACCTTGAGAAAGCCTAGAACAGCCTGGAAAGAGAAAACAAATTGTTATGTTGTGGTCTCCGATCCATCATGGGTCGGGTCCGGTTTAGACGAATAGACAGAATTAGGAGATTAAGCTGTTTGAGTTTTGGCCAAGCCCAAAAGCTCTAATCAGGCCCAGTTTAGTTAAAGGGTTAAACCCTAATTGTCTAGTCTATATATTCTCTCCTGTACTTGTAAGTTTGTATCACTCAATAATAAGAAAACCCTAGTTATCGACAGTGGACGTAGGTCATACACCGTGACCGAACCACTTAAATCCTTGTGTCTCTTTCGTTTATTCTTTCGGTTTTACTATTGTATTCGTGTTTGTGTGTGACTCCGAACCTAACAATTGGCATCAGAGCCTGGTTATCGATTATACACACAGTTCCGCCGCCGCCGCTACAGTACCGCGCCGCTGCTACAGTTCCGCCGCCGCTGATTAGGGTTCCGCAGCTGCTGGTTCGTTTTTTTCTGATCAGTTTCCAGTCCTTTTATTCCTTGGGTAGTTTGGTTGTTTGCTGTAATCAAAACTCAGTTTGGATAATGGCCGAGGACGGAAAGATCAAGATTGAGAAGTTTGATGGTCAGGATTTTGGATGGTGGAAAATGCAAATTGAGGATTTGCTATGTCAGAAAGACTTAATGGAAGCACTAGAAGAGAGGAAACCGGAAAGTATGAAAGATGATGAGTGGAAGGTACTTGACAGAAAAGCCATAGCTGTTATTAGACTCTCACTAGCTAAGAATGTGGCATTCAATATTGTAAATGAAACTACCACGTATGGTCTTATGAAAGCCTTGTCAAATATGTATGAAAAGCCTTCTGCATCAAACAAGGTATTTCTGATAAGACAGCTAGTTAACACCAGAATGAAGGAAGGGGCATCTGTTACCTCTCATGTTAATGACTTCAACACTATTATTTCTCGTTTGTCTTCTGTTGATATCAAGTTTGATGATGAAGTTCAAGCGTTACTCTTGTTATCCTCATTACCCGAAAGTTGGTCAGGGACTGTTACTGCAGTTAGTAGTTCTTCTGGGAATACTAAGCTTACTTTTGAAGGAGTCCGGGATTTGATTTTAGGGGAGGACATAAGAAGAAGGAATTCTGGTGAGACATCTAGTTCTATATTGAGCACCGAAGGGAGAGGTAGGAGAAGAGAGAAAGGTAATGGCAGGGGTAGGTCAAAGTCTAGAAGAAGAAGTCAGTCAAAGCCCAGAAAAGACATTGAGTGTTGGAATTGCAAAGAAATGGGGCATTTCAGAAACCAATGCCCTAACCCCTCAATTTCAAAAGAAAAGAAAGAATCTAAGAAGGAAGTTAATCTGGCCACCGGTTCAGATGATTCAGAAGGTTCAGAAGAGACTCTTATCTGCTGTGTTGAAGAATCAACAGATTCATGGATTATGGATTCTGGTGCATCTTTTCATGCCACTTATAGCACGAAGAAGATGAAGAATCTCCGAACAGGTAATTTTGGTAAAGTTCGTTTGGCTAATAATCATGCTGTTGATATCATGGGGATGGGGGATATTGAACTAAAAACTTCATTGGGCACCTCATGGACTCTAAAGGATGTTCGGGTCGTTCCTAGCCTTAGAAGAAAGCTAATTTCTGTTGGGCAGTTAGATGACCAAGGATATGATGTTATGTTTGGTGGGGGTCAATGGAAAGTTGTGAAAGGGAATCTTGTGATCGCCAGAGGTAAAAAGAAGGGCACTTTATACATGGTTGAAATTCCAGCTGATGGGGTAAATGCAGTGACCAGTGGACCGAGTCAGTCTAGTTTGTGGCACCAACGACTCGGCCACATGAGTGAAAAAGGGATGAAAATGCTCGTTGCTAGAGGAAAAATTCCAGAACTGAAGAAGGTTGAATCTGAATTTTGTGAACCATGTGTTTTCGGTAAAAAGAAGAAAGTATCTTTTGTGAAGACCGGAAAACAACCAAAAGCTCAGAAATTGGAGCTTATTCACTCTGACGTCTATGGACCAACTTCAGTCTCTTCTTTGGGAGGATCGCACTATTATGTCACCTTCATTGATGATTCGACACGCAAGGTATGGGTTTACTTTCTTAAAAATAAATCTGATGTTTTTGATACTTTTAAGAAATGGAAAACTGCTGTTGAATTGGAAACTGATTTGAAGGTGAAATGCTTGAAGTCGGATAACGGTGGTGAATACGTTAGCAAAGAATTCCGTGATTATTGTGAAGAGTACGGTATTCGGATGATCTTTACAGTCCCTGGCACTCCTCAACAAAATGGAGTGGCAGAACGAATGAACAGGACGTTAAATGAAAGGGCAAGAAGTATGAGACTTAATGCCGGGCTTCCAAAGACGTTCTGGGCAGATGCAGTTAACACTGCAGCTTATTTAATTAACCGGGGATTGTCAGCACCGTTGGGTTTCAAGACACCAGAAGAAGAGTGGAAAGGTAAAGCTGCAGATTATAAGCATTTGAAAGTCTTTGGGTGTAGCGCTTATGATCTAGTGAAAAATGACAAGCTTGATGCTAAAGCTAAAAAATATGTTTTCATTGGATATGGGTCAAACGAAATGGGCTACAGGCTTTGGGATTTAGAAAGCAGAAAAGTAGTCAGAAGTAAGCATGCAACTTTTAATGAGGCTGAGTTATACAAAGATAGAAACACTTCAAAATCAAGGGTTCAGAAAGAGCGGTTGAATATGAAATTGATGCTCAGAAAAAGACAGTTGAGTCAGCTACCGAACCCGAAACAGAAACTGAATAAACCACAGTTCCTGAATTTGAAGATGATGATATTGGTGGAAATGAAGAGTCAGAGGGAGTCTCTGACAGTGGGAGTTCAGAGTCTGAGGATGAACAGTCTCCACAAGAACCTGACCCGCCTCAGCACTGGGTTAGGAGGTCCACCAGAGTTTCTAAACAGCCGGTACGTTACAAACCTTCAGTTAATTATCTCCTTTTAACTGAAAATGGTGAGCCAGAGAGTTATTATGAAGCACTTAAGTTGAAAGATTCGCTCCAGTGGGAGCATGCTATGAAGGAGGAGATGAACTCTTTGAGTAAAAACCAGACATGGGTTTTAACCAAGTTTCCACCAGATAAAAGAGTTCTACAGAATAAATGGGTCTATAGAGTCAAGGAAGAACATGATGGGTCTAAACGATACAAAGCTCGTTTAGTGGTCAAGGGTTTCCAGCAAAAGAAGGGAATTGATTATAATGAAATATTCTCTCCAGTTGTGAAGATGACCACCATCAGATTGATCTTAAGTATTGTTGCTGCAGAAAATTTACATCTAGAGCAATTAGATGTTAAGACAGCATTTTTACATGGTGATCTTGACGAGGAGATCTATATGGCACAACCTGAGGGATTTCAGGTTGCCGGGAAAGAAAAATGGGTCTGCAAATTGAAGAAAAGCTTGTATGGTCTGAAGCAGGCACCTAGGCAATGGTACCTAAAGTTTGATGATTTTATGGTGAGAACTGGGTACAAGAAATGCGAGGCCGACCATTGCTGCTACTTAAAGAAGTTTAAAGGCTCATATATCATTCTACTTCTTTATGTAGATGATATGTTAATTGCAGGATCTGATATGAAGGAGATTCGCAAGTTGAAGAAACAGTTGTCTGATGAATTTGAGATGAAAGATCTTGGTCTAGCCAAACAGATTTTGGGGATGAGTATATCCAGAAAGAAAGATGGCTCCATAACACTATCCCAAGAGAAATACATAGGGAAAGTGTTAGAAAGATTCAGGATGAATGATGAGAAGACTAAACCGAGAAACACACCTTTGGGAAGTCATTTCAAACTTACCAAAGACCAGTCTCCCAGAACAGAGGAAGAAAGAACAGAGATGGCTAAAGTTCCGTATGCATCTGCTGTTGGCAGTCTCATGTACGCCATGGTTTGTACACGGCCAGACATTGCTCATGCTGTCGGGGTAGTTAGTCGTTTTATGTCGGATCCGGGAAAGGAACATTGGGAAGCGGTGAAATGGTTACTCAGGTACTTAAAGGGTACTTCCAGTTTGGGGTTATGTTTTAAGGGGAAGGATACAATTCTCAGGGGTTATTCAGATGCTGATCTGGGTGGATGTAAGAAGACGTTTAAAAGCACTACTGGTTATGTTTTCACAGTTGGGGGAACAGCAGTATGTTGGATGTCCAGACTTCAGAAAAGTGTTGCTTTATCAACCACTGAGGCAGAATATATGGCAGCAGCCGAAGCAAGTAAAGAATTAGTATGGTTGAGAACTTTTCTTGAAGAGTTGGGAAAGAAACAGGCAGAGTTCTTCTTATATTGTGACAATGAGAGTGCAGTGAAACTTGCGAAGAATCCAGTCTATCATTCGAAGACTAAGCACATCGGGAGGAGATATCACTTTGTCAGAGATTTGATCAGTGATGGTGTTTTCAGTTTGAAAAATATCTCAGGTGCTAAGAATCCAGCAGATATGTTCACCAAGCCGGTGATGCTGGATAAGCTGAAGCTGTGCAGAGCTTCAGCAGGCCTTCAGGAATAATGTTGAGAAGGCGAAGGGTAACTAGGAGGTGCAAAACCAGATGGGTTTTATTTTACATGTACAAGGCAATGCAGGTGAAGACATTTTACGTCTCCAAATGGGAGCAGGTTGAAATGTTTGACGCATCCAAGTGGTGGTTTAGAGAAGATGTCTCGAAGCCCAAGTGGGAGATTGTTATCTTGTGGTCTCCGATCCATCATGGGTCGGGTCCGGTTTAGACGAATAGACAGAATTAGGAGATTAAGCTGTTTGAGTTTTGGCCAAGCCCAAAAGCTCTAATCAGGCCCAGTTTAGTTAAAGGGTTAAACCCTAATTGTCTAGTCTATATATTCTCTCCTGTACTTGTAAGTTTGTATCACTCAATAATAAGAAAACCCTAGTTATCGACAGTGGACGTAGGTCATACACCGTGACCGAGCCACTTAAATCCTTGTGTCTCTTTCGTTTATTCTTTCGGTTTTACTATTGTATTCGTGTTTGTGTGTGACTCCGAACCTAACACAAATAAAGTTAGATTGATCAAATATAGATCCAGAACTAATATTATCTTAACTCACTTTTACAACTTCAATTGTTTTACTATGCAGCAACTCAAGGATTGACGGGACAAGATCAGGCATCAAAGTACAAATCTTTGAGTCGTTATAGATCACTAAAGATAATGCAGAGACAGCGCCACTTTTAATGTGAGGAGATGATCCAGAGAGGTAGCCCATTATCTATAGAATTGCGTAACAGTGAGAATGAGAAGTAAATAAAGATGAGTAAATAAAGTATATGTTTTTCATAAGTATCAAACTACATAGAAGAGAATGATATGATGTTTTAAGCTACTTTTAACAAAACAAGTGATTACCATGCTGACAAATTCATAATAAGGGCTTTTCTCGAGTGTAGATGATGTTTTTTGCAAGGTCGAGCTTGTCCCGAGAAGGATGTCATATGCCACTTTTCTACTTTCTTCCTTGCCCTGGAGGTCAAAAGTAGGTTATAGATATAAGCAATTATAAAAATGCAGAGTAGATAAAAGTAAAGCAAGAAAGAAATTATGATGGATGAATTATAGATACATGTGACAAGGTAATACAAGTGTAAAACTATCTTCCCGTCTAGCTTTTTACATTACCCCTTCCATAATCAGCTAATTACAAGCAAACCAAATACAAGTAATACGTTACTTTTAATATTTAACTTTGTGACGAAATGCCATGTAGTACATTTATCATTTTATATTTAATATCTGAATTTAGTTAACATTTAAGAAGTAGATCCTTCTCTAAACTGATTTTTGTTTCTTAATTTAAAATTACTCAATAATAATCAATTTTTGTTCCATAATTAGCTTTAACTATTAACTTTGTTTTCTTAATTTGCCCATGCAGGTAAATAAGCTAGATACTTGTAAAACAATTAAGTAGAAAAATATGAGGGTGTCCAATTATTTTACAATCAGAAGAGATAGTGACAACTCCGTCAACAAAATAAAAGCATAAAAAGAAGTTAGTTGAAGGAAGAGAGAACAAGAACTTACATCTTTTAATGTCACTATAACTTCATTTAGCATACGAAAACCATATGGGTTTTCTTCATCCAACGCAATCTACAGAATATCATTAGTAAAGCAAACTATTAGAGCGAATTTCCACACGGTAAAACTATTAGAGTGAATTTCCACATGGTATGTAAAACAATTAACTAAATAAACACTAAAGCGGCAGCAACAAAAGAGCCTCAAACTCAAGTAGCATAAAATTAGCAGCATTATTGTTTCATAACAAAATATTACCATAGATCCTACCATATCCTACGTGACTTCTTAAATAAAAAAGGGACAACTTATAGTTGCTTCAGGAATCCAAGGACGCAACTATAACTTTTTTGTTTAGATAAAAAAAATGCTGATAAACAAGTTGTTTAAACCAGTTCAACTCAGAATGAATTGAAAGTAAATATGGCCCAGAGTCTTATTTAGTTATTTAGGTTATATAACCTCAATGTAACATAACTGAGAACTGAAAGCAGATATAAAAATAAATAAATAAATAAACTTCAGAAGGGAGCAATGTGTAACCTCCATTGAGTGAATTATCAGGTTCTTGAAGCACGAAAGTCGCCATCAAAGTGAAGTAACATCATCAGGGGACTTCAAACCAAGTATTAAATCCGTAAGTTCCTCAAACTTTGAAGAACAGAACTCAGAGGATCCCTAAACAATTAAAACAAAAATAAAAATATATATATAAATCTCCTTAACACTAACTATATAAGAACACACAGATGGTTGTTTACTTACCAGATGGTTGTTTACTAACTATATAAGAACACACAGATGGTTGTTTACTAACTATATAAGAACACACAGATGATGTTTTAAGCTACTTTTAACAAAACAAGTGATTACCATGCTGACAAATTCATAACAAGGGCTTTTCTCGAGTGTAGATGATGTTTTTTGCAAGGTCGAGCTTGTCCCGAGAAGGATGTCATATGCCACTTTTCTACTTTCTTCCTTGCCCTGGAGGTCAAAAGTAGGTTATAGATATAAGCAATTATAAAAATGCAGAGTAGATAAAAGTAAAGCAAGAAAGAAATTATGATGGATGAATTATAGATACATGTGACAAGGTAATACAAGTGTAAAACTATCTTCCGGTCTAGCTTTTTACATTACCCCTTCCATAATCAGCTAATTACAAGCAAACCAAATACAAGTAATACGTTACTTTTAATATTTAACTTTGTGACGAAATGCCATGTAGTACATTTATCATTTTATATTTAATATCTGAATTTATTTAACATTTAAGAAGTAGATCCTTCTCTAAACTGATTTTTGTTTCTTAATTTAAAATTACTCAATAATAATCAATTTTTGTTCCATAATTAGCTTTAACTATTAACTTTGTTTTCTTAATTTGCCCATGCAGGTAAATAAGCTAGATACTTGTAAAACAATTAAGTAGAAAAATATGAGGGTGTCCAATTATTTTACAATCAGAAGAGATAGTGACAACTCCGTCAACAAAATAAAAGCATAAAAAGAAGTTAGTTGAAGGAAGAGAGAACAAGAACTTACATCTTTTAATGTCACTATAACTTCATTTAGCATACGAAAACCATATGGGTTTTCTTCATCCAACGCAATCTACAGAATATCATTAGTAAAGCAAACTATTAGAGCGAATTTCCACACGGTAAAACTATTAGAGTGAATTTCCACATGGTATGTAAAACAATTAACTAAATAAACACTAAAGCGGCAGCAACAAAAGAGCCTCAAACTCAAGTAGCATAAAATTAGCAGCATTATTGTTTCATAACAAAATATTACCATAGATCCTACCATATCCTACGTGACTTCTTAAATAAAAAAGGGACAACTTATAGTTGCTTCAGGAATCCAAGGACGCAACTATAACTTTTTTGTTTAGATAAAAAAAATGCTGATAAACAAGTTGTTTAAACCAGTTCAACTCAGAATGAATTGAAAGTAAATATGGCCCAGAGTCTTATTTAGTTATTTAGGTTATATAACCTCAATGTAACATAACTGAGAACTGAAAGCAGATATAAAAATAAATAAATAAATAAACTTCAGAAGGGAGCAATGTGTAACCTCCATTGAGTGAATTATCAGGTTCTTGAAGCACGAAAGTCGCCATCAAAGTGAAGTAACATCATCAGGGGACTTCAAACCAAGTATTAAATCCGTAAGTTCCTCAAACTTTGAAGAACAGAACTCAGAGGATCCCTAAACAATTAAAACAAAAATAAAAATATATATATAAATCTCCTTAACACTAACTATATAAGAACACACAGATGGTTGTTTACTTACCAGATGGTTGTTTACTAACTATATAAGAACACACAGATGGTTGTTTACTAACTATATAAGAACACACAGATGATGTTTTAAGCTACTTTTAACAAAACAAGTGATTACCATGCTGACAAATTCATAACAAGGGCTTTTCTCGAGTGTAGATGATGTTTTTTGCAAGGTCGAGCTTGTCCCGAGAAGGATGTCATATGCCACTTTTCTACTTTCTTCCTTGCCCTGGAGGTCAAAAGTAGGTTATAGATATAAGCAATTATAAAAATGCAGAGTAGATAAAAGTAAAGCAAGAAAGAAATTATGATGGATGAATTATAGATACATGTGACAAGGTAATACAAGTGTAAAACTATCTTCCGGTCTAGCTTTTTACATTACCCCTTCCATAATCAGCTAATTACAAGCAAACCAAATACAAGTAATACGTTACTTTTAATATTTAACTTTGTGACGAAATGCCATGTAGTACATTTATCATTTTATATTTAATATCTGAATTTATTTAACATTTAAGAAGTAGATCCTTCTCTAAACTGATTTTTGTTTCTTAATTTAAAATTACTCAATAATAATCAATTTTTGTTCCATAATTAGCTTTAACTATTAACTTTGTTTTCTTAATTTGCCCATGCAGGTAAATAAGCTAGATACTTGTAAAACAATTAAGTAGAAAAATATGAGGGTGTCCAATTATTTTACAATCAGAAGAGATAGTGACAACTCCGTCAACAAAATAAAAGCATAAAAAGAAGTTAGTTGAAGGAAGAGAGAACAAGAACTTACATCTTTTAATGTCACTATAACTTCATTTAGCATACGAAAACCATATGGGTTTTCTTCATCCAACGCAATCTACAGAATATCATTAGTAAAGCAAACTATTAGAGCGAATTTCCACACGGTAAAACTATTAGAGTGAATTTCCACATGGTATGTAAAACAATTAACTAAATAAACACTAAAGCGGCAGCAACAAAAGAGCCTCAAACTCAAGTAGCATAAAATTAGCAGCATTATTGTTTCATAACAAAATATTACCATAGATCCTACCATATCCTACGTGACTTCTTAAATAAAAAAGGGACAACTTATAGTTGCTTCAGGAATCCAAGGACGCAACTATAACTTTTTTGTTTAGATAAAAAAAATGCTGATAAACAAGTTGTTTAAACCAGTTCAACTCAGAATGAATTGAAAGTAAATATGGCCCAGAGTCTTATTTAGTTATTTAGGTTATATAACCTCAATGTAACATAACTGAGAACTGAAAGCAGATATAAAAATAAATAAATAAATAAACTTCAGAAGGGAGCAATGTGTAACCTCCATTGAGTGAATTATCAGGTTCTTGAAGCACGAAAGTCGCCATCAAAGTGAAGTAACATCATCAGGGGACTTCAAACCAAGTATTAAATCCGTAAGTTCCTCAAACTTTGAAGAACAGAACTCAGAGGATCCCTAAACAATTAAAACAAAAATAAAAATATATATATAAATCTCCTTAACACTAACTATATAAGAACACACAGATGGTTGTTTACTTACCAGATGGTTGTTTACTAACTATATAAGAACACACAGATGGTTGTTTACTAACTATATAAGAACACACAGATGATGTTTTAAGCTACTTTTAACAAAACAAGTGATTACCATGCTGACAAATTCATAACAAGGGCTTTTCTCGAGTGTAGATGATGTTTTTTGCAAGGTCGAGCTTGTCCCGAGAAGGATGTCATATGCCACTTTTCTACTTTCTTCCTTGCCCTGGAGGTCAAAAGTAGGTTATAGATATAAGCAATTATAAAAATGCAGAGTAGATAAAAGTAAAGCAAGAAAGAAATTATGATGGATGAATTATAGATACATGTGACAAGGTAATACAAGTGTAAAACTATCTTCCCGTCTAGCTTTTTACATTACCCCTTCCATAATCAGCTAATTACAAGCAAACCAAATACAAGTAATACGTTACTTTTAATATTTAACTTTGTGACGAAATGCCATGTAGTACATTTATCATTTTATATTTAATATCTGAATTTATTTAACATTTAAGAAGTAGATCCTTCTCTAAACTGATTTTTGTTTCTTAATTTAAAATTACTCAATAATAATCAATTTTTGTTCCATAATTAGCTTTAACTATTAACTTTGTTTTCTTAATTTGCCCATGCAGGTAAATAAGCTAGATACTTGTAAAACAATTAAGTAGAAAAATATGAGGGTGTCCAATTATTTTACAATCAGAAGAGATAGTGACAACTCCGTCAACAAAATAAAAGCATAAAAAGAAGTTAGTTGAAGGAAGAGAGAACAAGAACTTACATCTTTTAATGTCACTATAACTTCATTTAGCATACGAAAACCATATGGGTTTTCTTCATCCAACGCAATCTACAGAATATCATTAGTAAAGCAAACTATTAGAGCGAATTTCCACACGGTAAAACTATTAGAGTGAATTTCCACATGGTATGTAAAACAATTAACTAAATAAACACTAAAGCGGCAGCAACAAAAGAGCCTCAAACTCAAGTAGCATAAAATTAGCAGCATTATTGTTTCATAACAAAATATTACCATAGATCCTACCATATCCTACGTGACTTCTTAAATAAAAAAGGGACAACTTATAGTTGCTTCAGGAATCCAAGGACGCAACTATAACTTTTTTGTTTAGATAAAAAAAATGCTGATAAACAAGTTGTTTAAACCAGTTCAACTCAGAATGAATTGAAAGTAAATATGGCCCAGAGTCTTATTTAGTTATTTAGGTTATATAACCTCAATGTAACATAACTGAGAACTGAAAGCAGATATAAAAATAAATAAATAAATAAACTTCAGAAGGGAGCAATGTGTAACCTCCATTGAGTGAATTATCAGGTTCTTGAAGCACGAAAGTCGCCATCAAAGTGAAGTAACATCATCAGGGGACTTCAAACCAAGTATTAAATCCGTAAGTTCCTCAAACTTTGAAGAACAGAACTCAGAGGATCCCTAAACAATTAAAACAAAAATAAAAATATATATATAAATCTCCTTAACACTAACTATATAAGAACACACAGATGGTTGTTTACTTACCAGATGGTTGTTTACTAACTATATAAGAACACACAGATGGTTGTTTACTAACTATATAAGAACACACAGATGATGTTTTAAGCTACTTTTAACAAAACAAGTGATTACCATGCTGACAAATTCATAACAAGGGCTTTTCTCGAGTGTAGATGATGTTTTTTGCAAGGTCGAGCTTGTCCCGAGAAGGATGTCATATGCCACTTTTCTACTTTCTTCCTTGCCCTGGAGGTCAAAAGTAGGTTATAGATATAAGCAATTATAAAAATGCAGAGTAGATAAAAGTAAAGCAAGAAAGAAATTATGATGGATGAATTATAGATACATGTGACAAGGTAATACAAGTGTAAAACTATCTTCCCGTCTAGCTTTTTACATTACCCCTTCCATAATCAGCTAATTACAAGCAAACCAAATACAAGTAATACGTTACTTTTAATATTTAACTTTGTGACGAAATGCCATGTAGTACATTTATCATTTTATATTTAATATCTGAATTTATTTAACATTTAAGAAGTAGATCCTTCTCTAAACTGATTTTTGTTTCTTAATTTAAAATTACTCAATAATAATCAATTTTTGTTCCATAATTAGCTTTAACTATTAACTTTGTTTTCTTAATTTGCCCATGCAGGTAAATAAGCTAGTTACTTGTAAAACAATTAAGTAGAAAAATATGAGGGTGTCCAATTATTTTACAATCAGAAGAGATAGTGACAACTCCGTCAACAAAATAAAAGCATAAAAAGAAGTTAGTTGAAGGAAGAGAGAACAAGAACTTACATCTTTTAATGTCACTATAACTTCATTTAGCATACGAAAACCATATGGGTTTTCTTCATCCAACGCAATCTACAGAATATCATTAGTAAAGCAAACTATTAGAGCGAATTTCCACACGGTAAAACTATTAGAGTGAATTTCCACATGGTATGTAAAACAATTAACTAAATAAACACTAAAGCGGCAGCAACAAAAGAGCCTCAAACTCAAGTAGCATAAAATTAGCAGCATTATTGTTTCATAACAAAATATTACCATAGATCCTACCATATCCTACGTGACTTCTTAAATAAAAAAGGGACAACTTATAGTTGCTTCAGGAATCCAAGGACGCAACTATAACTTTTTTGTTTAGATAAAAAAAATGCTGATAAACAAGTTGTTTAAACCAGTTCAACTCAGAATGAATTGAAAGTAAATATGGCCCAGAGTCTTATTTAGTTATTTAGGTTATATAACCTCAATGTAACATAACTGAGAACTGAAAGCAGATATAAAAATAAATAAATAAATAAACTTCAGAAGGGAGCAATGTGTAACCTCCATTGAGTGAATTATCAGGTTCTTGAAGCACGAAAGTCGCCATCAAAGTGAAGTAACATCATCAGGGGACTTCAAACCAAGTATTAAATCCGTAAGTTCCTCAAACTTTGAAGAACAGAACTCAGAGGATCCCTAAACAATTAAAACAAAAATAAAAATATATATATAAATCTCCTTAACACTAACTATATAAGAACACACAGATGGTTGTTTACTTACCAGATGGTTGTTTACTAACTATATAAGAACACACAGATGGTTGTTTACTAACTATATAAGAACACACAGATGATGTTTTAAGCTACTTTTAACAAAACAAGTGATTACCATGCTGACAAATTCATAACAAGGGCTTTTCTCGAGTGTAGATGATGTTTTTTGCAAGGTCGAGCTTGTCCCGAGAAGGATGTCATATGCCACTTTTCTACTTTCTTCCTTGCCCTGGAGGTCAAAAGTAGGTTATAGATATAAGCAATTATAAAAATGCAGAGTAGATAAAAGTAAAGCAAGAAAGAAATTATGATGGATGAATTATAGATACATGTGACAAGGTAATACAAGTGTAAAACTATCTTCCCGTCTAGCTTTTTACATTACCCCTTCCATAATCAGCTAATTACAAGCAAACCAAATACAAGTAATACGTTACTTTTAATATTTAACTTTGTGACGAAATGCCATGTAGTACATTTATCATTTTATATTTAATATCTGAATTTATTTAACATTTAAGAAGTAGATCCTTCTCTAAACTGATTTTTGTTTCTTAATTTAAAATTACTCAATAATAATCAATTTTTGTTCCATAATTAGCTTTAACTATTAACTTTGTTTTCTTAATTTGCCCATGCAGGTAAATAAGCTAGTTACTTGTAAAACAATTAAGTAGAAAAATATGAGGGTGTCCAATTATTTTACAATCAGAAGAGATAGTGACAACTCCGTCAACAAAATAAAAGCATAAAAAGAAGTTAGTTGAAGGAAGAGAGAACAAGAACTTACATCTTTTAATGTCACTATAACTTCATTTAGCATACGAAAACCATATGGGTTTTCTTCATCCAACGCAATCTACAGAATATCATTAGTAAAGCAAACTATTAGAGCGAATTTCCACACGGTAAAACTATTAGAGTGAATTTCCACATGGTATGTAAAACAATTAACTAAATAAACACTAAAGCGGCAGCAACAAAAGAGCCTCAAACTCAAGTAGCATAAAATTAGCAGCATTATTGTTTCATAACAAAATATTACCATAGATCCTACCATATCCTACGTGACTTCTTAAATAAAAAAGGGACAACTTATAGTTGCTTCAGGAATCCAAGGACGCAACTATAACTTTTTGTTTAGATAAAAAAAATGCTGATAAACAAGTTGTTTAAACCAGTTCAACTCAGAATGAATTGAAAGTAAATATGGCCCAGAGTCTTATTTAGTTATTTAGGTTATATAACCTCAATGTAACATAACTGAGAACTGAAAGCAGATATAAAAATAAATAAATAAATAAACTTCAGAAGGGAGCAATGTGTAACCTCCATTGAGTGAATTATCAGGTTCTTGAAGCACGAAAGTCGCCATCAAAGTGAAGTAACATCATCAGGGGACTTCAAACCAAGTATTAAATCCGTAAGTTCCTCAAACTTTGAAGAACAGAACTCAGAGGATCCCTAAACAATTAAAACAAAAATAAAAATATATATATAAATCTCCTTAACACTAACTATATAAGAACACACAGATGGTTGTTTACTTACCTCCAAAATTTTGTAAAGAGTGGCATATGCTTCCCTCTGGATGTTTTCATCCTCTTCCTACACCAAAATAGAAATATAACTTGCATGGTAAACTGAAATTTGGTTATAAATGAAAGAACATATTAAAAGTTGCAGAACACTGGGTCATTAACACACCTGCAAACTCTGTTTGATAAAATTGTATATAAGAACAATTAAATCCAACCCAGCTGCTCCAACAACCGATGATGCTAGCTCAAGGATCAGACACCTGGACAAGTGCAAAAAGGACAAATATGTTATTGTATAATACATCTCATCAGTTATAACTCATCACCCTTGATATGCAAAATAAAAAGATACCTTTTCACATTTACTTTATCTACAGAAACCTTCTGTTCCAATCCTTTTAGTGATGAAATGAAGATCTTTTTGATTGTCGCAGAATCAGTGATTAGTGCCAAGCATTCAATTGTATCCTGGAAATTGAAATACAAATATGATGTAAGAAAGCAATGAATAAAAACAGTTAAGAACATCTGGCAGCAAGTTTCACAGTTCACCGAATACCCTAAACAAGTTCTGTCTTATAATGAAGTTAAAATTTATGAATCATACAACAAATATCAACACCCAAATCTTGTGATGCGGTAACTTTTACTTGAGAGTATCCTTGTTAGTCTTAACTATCCATAATGATTGCTTGTGTCCTCTTATTTTTAATTTCCAAAGTGAGTAGAGTTTTAGTTTTTAGTTAATAAAGGACCAAAATCTCCTTTAACATGCTCACAATCTTGTATCCTCTTAAGTTAGTAGTCAACTATGCTGGGATGCACAAGTACACTCATAGAAACTCCTAGATTTACCAAATTATAGAAAACATAGAACGAAAGCAAACAAAAAGTTAGTGAAGTGATAAAACTAATGAAAGAAGAAAACAATCATAACCTTCACAAAAACACGTTTCTTCGTCGACACTTTGAAGAAAACTTTAGTAAAAGCCTTGAGCAACTTCTCTGAACATGATTCCAAGGCTTTAATGTTTTTAGAAGCAACTTTTTTTGAGTAACTCATTTTTGGAAATTTGGAATGCTCGTCTTCACCATGATCAGCACCAAGGGGACTTCTGTTTTGCTTCACAAGAAGCTATATAGTATATACAAAGCAAACATGCAAATGTAAATAAAACTTGTAGAGATTAAAATTAAAAATACACCATAAACAAATTTAGACATGACCTGCACGGCAACGGCAATATCCTCGAGCATAAAAGCATCCTTTCTAATGCATGGAATAAGAAGTTTTGCCAAAGATTGAAACTTTTTTTGTGTGTCGTTCGGATAGCGACAAAAGGCCGGCAATAATCCCCAACATACACTGGCATGAGTCTGGAGTTCGCCTCCAATTACTGACTTTTTAACTGGTAAAAAAGAAACCATAATGTAGTTATATTCCCTGCAATTACCCTTCATAAAGTTCATGATGTTATACTAATAAAAAAAGGAAGTTACACCTGGAATATAATCTTTTATGGCTAATATGTGAAGCACCATAAAACAGCAATCCATAATTAGTCTATGTTTGAGGAGGTACCTTTTTGAGACTCCTCTTGAAATGATTCAGCTAGAGGTACTATATTCTCTATAAAGAATCCCAATGATGAACCGGCAACATACTCCTTCAAAATAGGTATCAACCAAACATTTGAGCAGGTTTGATCATTGGCATCAAGAGAGATAGGTAATACATCAAGTAGTTTCTCCGGCCCCATAGCAATTACAGCAGACTCCACACACTTGTGAAGCTGTAACAACAAACATCAAAACATAACAGTATGTTAATAAAATGGCATCCATACAATAAATATACAGCCTTTGAGTATTATATAAATCTAGAAGCCTGTAGCATCACAAAGAACTATTTCTTCAATCTCAGTAATCAAAATTGGACAGATTGCAGAAAGATTATAATAACTTAAAAATCCAAGCATGTGTGTATATGTTTCTACAAATGAAAGCAAATACTTGAACAAAGGATCTTACATGCTTTACATCAAAAGTATTTCCAGATGCAGCTGCCATAATATTGGCGAGCTTCAGAAGTAAACTCCCCATGTAGATATGAGAACTCTTCCCTAAAATCACATAAAAAACAGAGATGCGTATCAAGTGCTTATACAACAACAATAATACATTCAAGTATACAGCTGATGCAATAACAGAGAAAAGACAAGCAGTATCCAATTAAAAACGCATGGCAAGTATAAGCGATACAATGACCATGATATGTCTTTAACAGGGCATCATTTGCAACAAGCATAAATATAAAACTGGACATACCAAGTTTGACAAATAGAACAGAGATGACATCCAAAGTATGCTCATTTGGAATTCCTTTATTGGTGTTGACAACCTTAAGAAGTGCATCACATAGCGATTTCATTATTCTTGATGCCTTGGACTCGACATTATTCTCATCAGTCTCTGAACTCAAAAGGACTTCTACATCAATATGATGGTTAATCATTTCTCTTAAAATATTTGAAGCCTTCGTAGCAGTTGAATCAGATGTCAGAAGACCTGAAAGTATAGACACAAAGTTAATAAAAGTACTGCAAATATCTGCAACTATCATATCCATAAACACATCTTATATTCCCAACAAGAAGTGTTTATATAGCATATAAAGCATCGCTTCTCAACACTAGAAGCACTAAAGTCATGCAAGCCTCGCAACAAGCAATGGTTTAACAAACCAAGAGAGAAAGCATATATCTTTTATACTCTTCCATGTTTATTCTTTACTTGCAAAATTTTATTATTTTGCTAAAGCTAGCATCTAGTATGAGTATCCTAGTTTCATTTGCATGATTGCCTCAAAACTGATGTTTCTTGTACCATGAATGACAAGCTTCATGAGTTAATATCACAATGTTCTATGCTACAATTTAAAAGGTCGACAATTCATTGTTCCCATCATAAGTTAGTTAAATCATAAAATACAATAACATCAAGCAAGAATGTATATCTACCTGCTATAGACCCGATGATTAATGAAAAATGATCATTCCATTTGGTTGCATCTCCAATTTGAAATTTGGTAAGAAAAGTATCAAGTAAGGCTGCTGCAGAAAAAATAGTGTCCACTGGATTCTGTTTCTTAGATATATAACTTGAAAGTACTGTGACAAAATTTACAGTATCAGGAATCATAGATCCAGCATCCAAGAATCCAAGTATCTCATCCATCACATCAAAAACATGTCTTGTTAATGCTGAGAACTTGGCACTTATAGCCGTTTGCAATTCTATAACAACTTTTGATATCACTTTGCTTGGCAAACAAGGAACCAAAAGTTTCAAAAGATTTAACATATGAAGAACCTCCAAGTGTTCACCTTTCGATGAACTATCATCTTTACCTCCATCTGCAGATTTTGAGGCAACTGTTTCAACTGCCAATGACATATAAGTTTTAAATGAGCTTAACACCAACTTGCTTGCACTTTTTTCCACAAGAGGAGATTTAAATAACTTGAAGAGCTTCACAACACAATCTTGAGCACACTTTCTAACCTGCAATGTGGAAGCAAATGCAACAACCCACAATGTCATTAAAGAACATGAGTAACGAAGACTTCGAATCAGACATATTTTCTTGGTTTGACTATGCACTATGTTTGCAAACTATGCATAGTAGTTAACATAATCAGTGTGGTAAAAATTGGTTCAAGGCAGCAATTAATCGCCAATTACTCGCTAATCGCTGGACTGCCGATATTAAACTAGTCTGCCTCTAAAATCGGTAATCAGTCAGCTTTTGGTCAAAATCGGTCAATTTTTGGTTTAGATCGCTCAAAAATAGTCAAAATTTTAAGTATTCAAAGAATTATACTTATTAATCCAATCCGATTAATCCTAGTTGGTACCCCACCACCCGGCTAACACCTAGCGAGTTTTACAGCACTGAACATAATACATTATAACACATTATGCATATAAACTATGCATACTTATTTGCCTAATACTCAAAAGTTCATTCTCCATATTTGCAGAAACTAATAATGTAACAAAGCATACCTTAGGACGCTTATCAATCGAATACTTCATAAGCGTCCGAAACCCCAACTTAACCACTTCCCAATCCTCCAAATCACAAAACTCCACCAAAACCCCCAAACACTTAACCAACGCCCTAACCGTCGAAACCGGCAGCCCCTCGGATCCACTCTCCATCACCTCAACCACAATCTCCGCTGCCTCGGCCGCCTTAGACGTCGCAATAGACTTCTCTGGAACCAAAGGCAACACAATCGACAAAAACGACGATAACGCGGACACGGCATCGGAATCATTAGCTGTTGGTTTGGTGTCGGAGAGAGTTTCAATTGTGGCGGCGAAGTAGGAGAGAGAGGAAGTGACTCCGATTGAATGATGGAGCGGGTGGCGGCGGCGGTGGCGCAGAGGTGGCGGTGTTGAGGTGCGGCGGACTTGCCGTAACGGTCCAGGAGTTGCTGGCATATGTCGGAGTCTCCGGTGAAGGACTCCGGTGATTCTCCGGCGGATTGTTCCTTCATTGCCGGAGGTGAATTGAATTTGATTGATTAATTTCAGTTTAGGGTTTATGGGGTGTTTCTGTTTAGAAGTTAAAACCATGGGGGTTACTGAACCGGGTTTATTTCAGCACGGGTTATTAGTTTTGGACCCGTTTGGTTCTTGCATAACAACTAGCATTAGCATCCCCTCATTAATAATGGTGTTCTTCGGGTTTGTTTTCAGGTTTCGGGTTTTTCAGGGTTCTTCGGGTTTCAAAGTTTTAAATCTTAACCCGAAACCCAACCCAAATCTTTCACGGGTTTTTCGTGTTCGGGTAATTTGGGTTCGGGTTTTTTCGGGTTGGGTTAATCGGGTTTTGAGTATCTTAGAAAATGAAACAAAAGACAAAAAAAAATTAAAAAACTTCAATGCTAAATTTAAAATAACATATTCTTCTTTGCTCGTGACGCAAATAATCAAATAATAAACCAACATAACTTGATAAATTCATAAAACAATTCAAAAGAAGAGTAAAACTAAGTAACTAACTCAAACCATAATCGTCTTCAATCAGACGGAATTTGGTTGTTAGATTACGGTTGCTACTGGTAATAAACGGAAAACATAAATTAACAATAAACAATCGACCCATAATAGTTTGAATGACAACAGTCGATTAGGCTCAAATTTTGATAACTTTAATGACTAATACTAAGCATATTATACCTAAAAATATATTTAATTTCAAAACTAAAAGTTTATTCGGGTTTTTCGGGTTGACCCGAACCTTATAAATCAAACTTGAGAACCAACCCGATTTACTTCGGTTCGGGTTCGGGTTAGTCTTTTCTCGGGTTTTTCGGTTTGGGTTAGTTCGAGTTCGGGTACGGGTTTTTTCGGGTTGAGTTTCGGGTTTCGAGTAAAAGTGACAGCCCTACTCATTAATATATATATTAAAAAGTAGACTTACCATTATGTCTAAATTTTACCATTCAATTGTGTTAGGATTTTTTATGCATAGTTTACAAACTCATGATGCATCTTCTTAATTTATAATACTGTTGGGATCAGGATTCTTAATCCTCGTAAATCAGTTATATGTGGTAGCTATTTCTAGGACTGAGGATCCTTAGTGTTTCAAGGATCCTTAATCGTCAACTTCAGTTATATTCTAATCTATTTTTGCAGGTAAAACACGTGCTTACTGGAATTCCTATTTTTACGGATGGGATATTTTACCAGGTCTTGCATTCTCGTCCACGCTCCTAAATGGTCAAGATGAAAGAGTAAACGAACATGGCCGGATTTATAGAAGTTAGTTAGTAGACGTTATCTTCCTTTGTATTTATATATTAAAAAAAGGCTGATCATAACTGTTGGGACCGAGATCTTTGATCCTGGAAGATCAATTATCCTCAGCGCTCGTAAATGTCTGCTGCCAGGACCAAGGATCCAGTACGGTTAAAGGATCCTTAACAGCTATCTCCGAAAATATTTCTATCTTATGTGCAGGTGATTGATTTTGTCAATTACGTGTCCTACATTCGTGGAAGCCGCATTTACCGAGTCTTTACACACGTCTTCTTCATTTTGCAACGGCCAAGAGAATATATGGAAGATTACAACCGGATTTTTAGCATAATTAGTTACTAGTCATTTGTATTTCCTTCTATATATACTGAACAAAGCTAGAAAACACACACAACACAGAACATACGAGAATAGCTTACTTAGAACTTTCTACACATCTTTGTATTCATTTCTAGCTGAAGTTCATCACTTGTAATCGTGATTTTCATCGATAATATGGTTGGTAAGGACTTTTCCTCGTATAAATCTCGTTGTCCAACCTTTACAATTACTACTTTGATTATTTTGTTCATACAAGCACCAATCCTCACATACGAATTTGGTTACGTGATCCTTAGACTGATTTTTGACCAAAACTTTTGGTCAAAAATCGGTCTAAGGATCACGTAACCAAATTCGTATGTGAGGATTGGTGCTTGTATGAACAAAATAATCAAAGTAGTAATTGTAAAGGTTGGACAACGAGATTTATACGAGGAAAAGCCCTTGGTAACTAGTATCCCGCCGGCATAAAAATCTCGGGTAGTGAAAACTATCACTACCAACTATATTATCAATGAAAATCACGATTACAAGTGATGAACTTCAGCTAGAAATGAATACAAAAATGTGTAGAAAGTTCTAAGTAAGCTATTCTCGTATGTTCTGTGTTGTGTGTGTTTTCTAGCTTTGTTCAGTATATATAGAAGGAAATACAAATGACTAGTAACTAATTATGCTAAAAATCCGGTTGTAATCTTCCATATCTTCTCTTGGCCGTTGCAAAATGGAGAAGACATGTGTGAAGACTCGGTAAATGCGGCTTCCACGAATGTAGGACACATAATTGACAAAATCAATCACCTGCACATAAGATAGAAATATTTTCGGAGATAGCTGTTAAGTATCCTTGAACCGTACTGGATCCTTGGTCCTGGCAGCAGACATTTACGAGCGCTGAGGATAATTGATCTTCCAGGATCAAAGATCTCGGTCCCAACAGTTATGATCAGCATTTTTTTAATATATAAATACAAAGGAAGATAATGACTACTAACTAACTCCTATAAATCCGACCACGTTCGTTTACTCTTTCATCTTGACCATTTAGGAGCGTGGACGAGAAGGCAAGACCTGGTAAAATATCTCATCCGTAAAAATAGGAATTCCAGTAAGCACGTGTTTTACATGCAAAAATAGATTAGAATATAACTAAAGTTGACTGTTAAGGATCCTTGAAACACTAAGGATCCTCAGTCCTAGAAACAGCTACCACATATAACTGATTTACGAGGATCAAGAATCCTGATCCCAACAATTGCCCCCAAACATGATAGTTGTAAATGGATAACAGCTGTCATGTTTATCTTGATAAAATTGTATCGCAACCGTCGATTCGGATTAGATGTGACCTTCGCCTGCCACCATATAATTAAGCCTGCTTAATAGATTTGAAACCCTTATAACTCCCCTTCATCGGATTATAAGCTCTATTCCGGCGTCATAATCAGGTATCCTTCTCTCTCTTTTCCTATAAAGCCTTGTAACCCATTGTTCCAGCAGATTCGTCTTTAAGAGCAAACCCTTTTAGCCTCTTCCGATCAACAAAACCATACATAACGACCAAAGCTGGAAGAACCAATTCTTCTTTGTTCTGAGAGACTCTATCCCAAATGGGAATTTGCTACTGACCCGTTGGATCCTCAAGGGTAGGATAGTGAATGCACAGGATGCATGATCCTTTCTTTATTGATTAATTTATTATTGCCTTGTCGTTTCTTATGCATATCCAACTTCTCAGATCTTGCTGCTGACTCAGATGGCGTAAAAAAGGCGAAGGTGTTTCTGTCTCTAGATCCTGTTGATCGGAGCTTTAAGATTGTTGGTGAAGAATCAAGTACTGCAAGTTCCTCAGAAACCATGTCCAGTAAGTTAGAGTTTGTTCTTTAATTATAAATATAGTAAAAATAGAAAAGGCAATAGGTCATAAAGAACTTATCTTTTTTCGCACAGGTGCATAGAAATCATCATCAAAGCCATCCAAGAATCTGCTGGGTCAATTGCAGTTAGAGAATGTTGACAGCCTCATCTCCTCTCGCTCCTCTGAGAAGAAACCCATGAAAAGCTCTAGCCTTGCACCGCCAAAGACCATGATGACTCTATCTAAGGCCACTGTTAAGAGAAAAGGGACCCTGATGTGGAAGTCCACAGTGCCCAACATGTGTTTGACTAGCTTTCGGAGGTAAGGATCCGTGCTGGCATAACTCTAAAAGACAGGCTCAATGCAGCACTTCAGGTGGAGAAGGAAGCTCTGGAGGACAAGTTGGCCCTCACGGACATCCGAGCTCAGGAGCAGGTGGTCGAGGTTACGGAGCAGGCCAAGGTGTGGGCTAGTAAGGTGGTACTCACAACCAGGATCAAGATGGCTGCAGAGTCTGAGGATCCTAGCTTCGATAGGTCCATTTGGAATGTGGCTATGTGGGAGAAGGCATTGGCTAGCTTTGGTGAAGAGAGCGAGGATGTTGGGATAAGCGAGGTCAAGGATGATGTGTTGGAGGTCAAGGAGGCTGGTGAAGGTGATGGGGGTGAGGCTAAGGAGTAGGTGACGACAATGGGCGATGAAGGATATTATAGACAAGGCCGGAGCCCATTTTTTATGATGTTTTAATGGGTTTTCTTGATGGTGGCTTATTCGAACAATAGTAGTTGTAATTCTCAGGATCGATGATCCTTAAGACAATTACGAAAGGTGGTTAGGGTAGAGGGATCCTCTGTTGTGAGGATGAAGCCTTAACCGCCTTTCTCTCTTTGCTTTGTTTGAACTTGTGATAAACTTGACGTAACTTGATCTGGGTGGATGGTCCACGTTTTGCTGTGTCACTAGGACATGGGATCCTTTATTCTTGGAATTTTTCTTCTTGTATTATTTACCTGTTAGAGCAAATAATCAAAACAAAACGTAATAGTTAGAAAAGTTGGATTCAAATCCAACTAACGTGGGGACAAGCCCAATATAACGTGGGGACAAGCCCAACATAACGTGGGGACAAGCCCAATAAAACGTGGGGACAAGCCCAATAAATACGAGCGACGAGCCGATCCTTAGCGTTGGCCCAATTGTACGTGGTGACGAGCCTAACCCGGCGTTGACCTTAACTTGTGTATATGGTACGTCTACTATTTAATTCGTAGGATCCAAGATATGATTTTTAGCCATGAAATTGTCAGCACGTATAGTGCACTGGTCCCACAGCCTCCAATCATACCCGGATAATCGTGCGCTCCAGGCGAGGGTGTAGAAACCCTAATTCGGGATATAAGGTGAAAACCTTATAAACCTGGCGACAAGGCCGATTAAACTTAGGAGAGAGTTGGCCAACCCATTTTTTCCACTTGAGGGCCCTATTGCTCGGCATCTCTGTAACTTGACATATTTGACAAAACAAGAATCTGATATAATGCATATAAACATAAAGTAAAATTTTACCAAGTAATGGACTGAAGTAATTGACTAGGATCCAGGATCCTGATCAACAAAAATACTTTTTTAGATGAATCGCATTCCAAGCCCTCAGGAGCATGTCACCTTCCATATTCATCAAACGATATGCCCCCTTTTCTACTTCAGCTTCAATTAAATAAGGACTTTCCCATTTATGTGCTAACTTTCCGTCAGAAGGATTAGTTGTATTTTGGAAAGCCTTTCGAAAAACTAAATCTCCAACTTCAAATCTTCTGATTCTGATATTCTTGTTGTACGCACCGACAATCTTCTGTTGGTAGGCGACCATCCTGAACCTTGCTTGATCTCTGAGTTCTTCCACGGTATCCAAATCTTGAGCAAAAGTTTCTTCATTTGTCTGAGGATCACGGATGCTTGTTCTGGCTGTTGGATACACCATTTCGGTGGGGATCACTGCCTCAGCTCCAAAGACTAATGAGAACGACGTTTGTCCTGTGGCGTTCTTTAGGTCGTCCTATCTTGTTGCTCGATTCTGTTTGGCCATTTGCTTGCGGATGTACCAGCGTTGAAGTGATCATCTTGATTCCCCAACTGTTATAAAAGTTAGTAGTTCTTTTCCCAATAAATTGGGAACCATTATCACAAATAATTTCAGAAGGGATTCCAAATCTAGTAATAATGTTACGTTTAATAAAGGATATAACTTCCTTCTCCCTGACTTGAGGAAAAGCCTCAGCTTCGATCCATTTAGAGAAATAGTCTGTCATTGCTAACATGAAGACTTTCCCCCCTGGAGCTGTAGGAAGCTTGCCCACTATGTCTATTCCTCATTTCATGAATGGCCACAAGGAGGCGATGGGATATAAGGGTTCTGCCGGTTGATGTAGAATGTTGCCATGCCTCTTACAAGCATCGCACTTTCTGAAGTACTCCATAGCATCCTTCTTCATAGTAGGCCAGAAGTATCCGGTTCTTAGAATCCTGGAGAATAATGCTTTGCCCCCTGTATGGTTGCCACAATCTCCTTCATGGATATCTTTTAGCACTTCTTGGATCTCGAATCCTTCGATGCACCTTAATTATGGACCTGCAATGGATTTCTTATATAGCAATTATGTACAATGGTATATTAGGATACCTTAACTTTAAAAGCTTTGGGGTTCTCTTCTTTTGGGATTTCTCCATATTGGATATACTTCATTACTGGAAGAATCCAGGATGAACGATCAAGAGGATGATCCTCAGGATCCATATGTAGATTCCCAACTACTTCCATCGCTTGAAATTCCTCAATTGCAGGGGATAGAACGTGGATGATAGGAATTTTTATGTTCTCTGGGAACTTCAAAGCTGAAGCTAGGTTTGCTAAGGCATCGGCCCCAACATTTTCTTCTCTAGGTGCCTTTGTTATATTAAAATACTCGAAGGATCCTGCAAGATCCTTTACTATATCTAAATATTTCATTAATTTTTCACTTTTGACTGCATATGAGCCATTAAAATGATAGCAATTAATAATGAATCTACAAAAATTTGAAGATACTTGATTCTCATACCTTTGGCTAGTTGTATACCTGCGATGAGTGCCTCATATTCTGCCTTGTTGTTAGTGGCCTGGAATTCACAAGCTATCGAATGGGGTAGTATGTCCCCTTGTGGCGATTTCAGTAGTATTCCCAATTCTGTTCCTTTGACATTTGAGGCTCCATCAGTGAAGAGTGTCCAAGGATCCTTGGTTTCTTCAAGCTGTTGAACTTCAAGATTGGCTTGTTCTTCTAAATCGCTACTGAAATCAGCCACAAAGTCCGTTAGTGCCTGTGACTTAATTGCATTTCTAGGCTCATATTGAATATCACATGCACTTAATTTTACAACCCATTTGGCCATTCTATACGACATTTTCGGTTTTCTAAGGACATTTTTATGGGATAATTAGTTTCTACAACAATAATATGAGTTTCAAAATAATGTCTTAACTTAGTTGAAGCCATAATTAGAGCAAGAATAAGTTTTTCTAGGTGAGAGTACCTGGACTTGGCATCAAGGAGACTTTTACTTACATAGTAAATAGGGTGTTGGTTACCTTCGTGATCCTTTACCAGGACTGCACTTAAAGTAGTTTTACACATTGGTGGTAGGTAGGGGGGAACCGCCTTCATTTCGTGTATCCAAGACCTGCCAAGAATAACATTGCAACAAGACAAGGAATTGATAACACAAAATTTTTGAATAGAATTTACTCCCTCTATATATATGGGTAGGTTGATGTCCCCCAATGTATTCTTCGTTTCCCCACTGAATCCTACAAGAACTGAGGATCCTGGGACAATTTCTGACTCTAGGATATTCATCCTTCTGAGTACTCCCAGTTGGATGATGTTAACTAGACTTCCTCCATCAACGAGTATCCCGCGAACATAATGGTTAGAAATAAATAATGTAATGACTAAACCGTCGTGGTGAGGATCCTGGACATTGACTCGGTCATCCTCATTGAAGGAGATAATTCTTTACTCGGCTGTTGTAGAAGTCCTGATCGGCCTTTCACCATTCTCCAGTTTGCATTCTTTGGCGTACTTCTTCGCAGATGAATATGAAGTTCCACATATATCAGATCCTCCAAAGATCATGTTGATAACTTGAGCATCTGGGGAGGTGGAGCAGCCTTTTTCGGGACTGGTTCAGGATACTGGGTCCTAGACTTTTTGTCTTGAGACTCGTTTTTTGTTAGAGTATTCAGTTAATCTTGTATTCTTTGATCCTCCTCCAACCTGATGAATCTTAAAGCTCTGTTTTGGACTTCATCTAAATTCCTGCAAGAGGTCATCACAAGATCTTGATAAAATGGAGAGTCCTTTTGCAACCCCATCTTGAATGCCTCAACAGCTGTCTGGACATCCAAATTTGGAATTTCCAAGGCCTCTCTTCCAAACTTAGTAAGGAACTACCTAAGAGGTTCCCCACGAGGTTGGACAACCTTATATAAATCACTAGTTAATTTTTCGAAAGATCTACTGCATGAAAATTGACTATTAAATAGATTGATTAAATGAGAAAAGGAAGTAATAGAATAAGGAGGAAGACTTAGCAGCCATTTAAGGTCGGATCCAGTGAGGGTTGAGCCAAAGCCCTTACACAAGCAGGCTTCTTTCAACCTTTTCGGGATTGGGTTGATCTCCATTCTCTCACGGTATAAGGCTACATGTTCCTCAGGATCCGTGGATCCATCATATAACTTCATACTAGGGGTAGCGAAGCGCTTTGGTATCTCAGCATCACAAATTGGTGGAGTGAACCTGGATATGTTATGGCTTCCTGCTGGTACTTCGGGAATGGGTTTGATGACTCCTAGTACACTCAATATCATATCCTTGAGCTTTTGTAGTTCACGGGCTATGGTTTGATTGATCCCAGTATCCTGCATAATATCATGATTAGTTCCAGAAGATAGATTATCATAAATGTTACCTCTTGTGTGATCGAAAGATCTAGCTCCATAGCTGCGTCCGGGGTACACTGTTTCAGCCTCAACAGTTGGTCCAACAGGAGCAGCGGTTTGCATGGGTATGAAGTTGCCTTCATGGACCTCCAATGGCCTGGACCTGGGTTCCTTCAGAGGTTCTTTTACATAAGGATAGTAGGATTCTGGATGCTGATGGATGATGGATTCTGTTTGGAAACCCAAGGATTCTGGTTGAAAGACTGAGGATCCTTGAAGTTGTTGGGTGGAGGATCCTTGACAGAATCCTAAGGGTCCAGATTGGAATGCTGAGGATCCTTGCAAATGGTGATTGAAGGATCTTAAGGGTTGACCTAATGATCCTTGTTGAAGGATAGAGGATCCTTGTGAATATTGGTCAGGGAATCTTTCTGGGAAAGATCCGAGGATCCTTGCTGAGGATAAGTGGATGCTGGGCACCTTTGATCCGGGAAATCCGGAGTGCTGAAATCAAGCATTCTCGGCATAATGGGGCTTATGTTTTCAGCGGCCTTCTTGGTCCTCCTGATTTCCTCGATCTCGTAGAGGATCCTCTGGTTGGTCTTGTTTTGCTGATCCATATAACTCTTCATCTGTGAACACTAAACAGAAACATCATTGTTAGCCGTTACCGTTTGGGAGACAGTACTGAATTTTGATCCGGAGAAGACAGCAGTCTCCTTCTTCTGAGCGACTGTTATAGGTTTTTGTGGCTTCGTAGTGCCAGGTAGCGGTGGTAACGTCACTTAAGCCAGGACACTTGAAGCAGCGGTTGTGGGAATAGCTTTTCCTTGAGAGGCCATTGAATGAGTGATTGTAGGGATTGAATAAAGGTAATGATTTTTTGTGATTAAAGCACCAACATCCCCACGGTGGGCGCCAAACTGTTTTGGTCAAAAATCGGTCTAAGGATCAAGTAACCAAATTCGTATGTGAGGATTGGTGCTTGTATGAACAAAATGATCAAAGTAATAAGTGTAAAGGTTGAAAATCAAGATTTATACGAGGAAAAGCCCTTGGTAACTAGTATCCCGCCAGCATAAAAACTTCGGGTAGTGAAAACTATCACTACCAATTATATTAAGCTAAAAAGAATTACAAGAGATGGAACCATGGCTAATCACACACAACATACAACACACTTATAACTCTTAGTGAAGAGGTATGTACCAGCCTCAACACCGAGCGAGGCGGGTCAACCCACAAGATATAGACAACAGGCTTGAAATCAAGACATTACGAAGGCACAAAGCCAAAACCTATGCGCATGGCGCATATCACATATGCTCAGGCATCATATGCCCAGGCACCACACATGCTCAGGCATCATATGCCCAGGCACCACACATGCTCAGGCATCATATGCCCAGGCACCACAGATGCTCAGGCATCACATATGCTCACGCATATCACATATGCGCGTGGCGCATCCGCGCGTGGCGCATATCACATGCTCGTGCATATCACATCTGCGCATGAAACATCTGCGCGTGAGAATAAAGAGAAGACCTCGCGCATCCTCAGGATAGGCGCGTATCACACATGCACATAATCAACCTCATCCTTATCCAAATCAGGATTAGGGCAACCTTGATTGTGCACGTCAGACAACCCTCCAGAAGGTATCTTTTTAAGGAATAAGAATATGCTGATGTTGACAGCTGCCAAATGAAAGGTAGACAACTCAGCATGACACATGTGCTACCACGTGATTACAACCAATGAGAAAGCACCAGGTGTCCCAGAGGACACGTGGCGCATAGCAATTGGAGGAGGCCAACAAGGCTGAGCCCAATCAGTGGAAACCCTAGCACTATAAATACAGCATCAACTCCACAAGGAGAGACATTCATTCACATTCAATCATATTCAATTACATTCAATCACAGACAGTTACAGCCAGTAACATACACAATCACATCCAATCACAGAGTATTCAGCCATTAAGCAATACTCTCCAGATTTCCTGACTCTGATATTATTATCTTCTCCCACAAATACTTATTCTCACACCGGAGGGTTACCCCAAAAAGGACCCATCTGTCCCTTTCTGAGGGGTAAGTTGACGGTGCTGTTCATTTTGTAGGTGGAAGAACCCAGATCCAAGAAAACCATCGGTGAAATAGTATAATCATACCCGAGGAAAGTAGATCGTCTACCAGTGAGTCGATCCACGCTTCTTCATTGGCGCCATCCGTGGGACAAAAGGCAATCAGATCTCATCAGATCTATATATAAAAACAAATTTTCACCATGGTTTCTGGTGCTCGTAACGTCGATCAAGTTCTGGAGGATATTGAACGTGAGGATGTTAATGAGGGACAACAGTTTCTGAGGGGGCCGCGTGATTCTACGCGCACCACCAGTAACCGTCCCTTCATCACAACTCCTCACGGCCAGACTGAAACTCCTCCAGACGATCTCACGTTACAAAATCTTGCCGGCGCGAAACAAAAAGGACCAATGGGTCCAGAAGATGAAACAAATGATCCTAAAGAATGGCTCATAAACGAGCAGCGGCGTCTAATGGACAAGTACAATGAGATGGTCAAACAGAAAAAGCTAGCCGACTTAACACAAAGGCAAGCGTTTGATAAGCAAACTGTTCATGGAACAAAAAGGCCGCGCGCGCCGGAAGAAGGACATTCTGTTCACACTGCACACACTGAGTTCAGTGATGAAGAAGTGCACAGCATGAGGAAGACGCGAGACACTCATGCAGGAGGCTCACAGCTCCGCGCGCCTGTGAACATGCCGCCTGGAGCCAGAGCCGATCTGGATCTGCACATGCCGTACAGCCCACCAGTTAGAGGGCAAGTGAACGTAACCACACCGTATAGACCAGCCATCTTGGTGAAACATTCAAAGTTCACTGAGCGCATCGCGAAGGCTCCCATCCAGCACAAAACCAAAATGCCAAGTGGTTTGGGCAAATATGACGGCACAACAGATCCAGACGATTTCTTGCAAGGTTTTTACAACACGGGAAACCTAGAGAGCTGGACGATGCCAACATGGTGTCACATGTTTGCTCGCTGCCTCACGGGCGCGGCGCGTGTCTGGTTCGAGAGCTTGCCGACTGGGCAAATTGATGGGTTCGAGGAACTATTGGAAAAGTTCCAAGCCCACTTCGTACAGCAGCGCAGACACACGCGCGACCCTGATGACATCATGCACTGCGTGCGCAGGAATGATGAAACGATTGAAGACTACATCACTCGTTTCAATCAGGAGTCTCTGGCAATCGGAGGTATCACTGAGCAACTATTGCGCGTGGCCTTTATACAAGGCGCGCGCAGTGATCAACTCCGCCGAGCTCTCGTAAGCAGAGATGGCATGCCCACTACGTGGGCCAAGTTAATGGAAGCATCGCGAGTTTTCGCGAGAAATGAAAAACAAATTGCCCAAGATAGGGCAAGAGAAAGAGCGCATCAAGCTGAGTCACCGCGCAGCAAAGAAAAAAGGGGCAAACAGAACTCTGTATGGTCCAGGTTGCAACCAACCAGTTTTTCTTCCGCAGAAAAGCAGGCGCAACCAAGCTCACCCCAGCCCCAAAAAGATGTTCGTAATCGCGGGGAGGGTGACAAGAGGGAAGGCGGCAGAGATCCTAGCAGACCTCTGCCAAGAATATGGACTCCCCTCACTAAAACGCCTTCACAGGTGTTAAGCACTGAGAATGTCCAATTCAAAAGCCCCAAGCCACTACACTACAAGGGACCATCAGACAGTGGCAAGTACTGTGAATTTCACAAATCCACAGGACACAACACTGATGCATGCCACCACTTGAAGGATGCAATTGAAAAGGATGTGAAATCAGGCAAGCTGGCTCATCTGGTAAAAAACTCAAGACCAGAAAATGAACAACCAGAAGGAGCCTCTGCCAACAAAAAGTACAAAAGAATCTGTGTAGCCGAGGGAGGAAGGCAAGGGCAAACATCAAGAAAGAGAAGCGCGCAAATCCAAGGAGATTGGCGCGAGCAACAAGTAATCTTCCCAAGAATCAGGGGAGGCCCTTCTATCAGCAGTCCTCTTGTCATCACTACACACATTGCTCATTACGAAGTGTCAAAAGTCCTGGTGGACACTGGCAGCGAGTCAGACATCATGTATGAGCAATGTTTCAGGAAACTGGATCCGGCAGACCAAGCAAGGCTTGAAATTGTGAATGCACCAATCTCTGGTGTTTCAAATGAAATCATTCATCCCCTAGGTCAAATACAATTTGAGCTAACTATGGGGGATGAGAAACACAAGCGAGCCGAAGTTGTTAACTTCTTGGTCTTGCCCACCACTTCTTGCCACAATATGATCTTGGGTAGGGGAACGATTGCCCAATTCAACGCCATACCGTCGCCAGCGCACGGCGCGTTGGGGTTCCCAACACCAACAGGTGTAACTTTTGTATACCGAGATCATTTGTGCGCAGTGACAAGTACTCCGCGGAAGGGGAGAATGAAAATTCCAATGGCAGAAAACGCGCCAGAGGAATGGATTCTCAACCCGAAATTCCCGGAGCAAAAAATCACAATTGGCGCTACGATTTCAGACGACACGAGGTTGAGAATGAAAAGGTTGCTCACATCATATATGTCGGTCTTCGCGTGGCAACACTCTGATATGACTGGGGTTCCGCGAGACCTGGCACAACATTCTCTCAACACGTTCAAGTCTGTAGAGCCAATTGCTCAAAAGAAGAGAGTCATGGGGGATGAGAAAGCGAGGGCCATGAATGAGCAGGTTGAGGATCTACTACGCGCAAACATCATCCGCCCGATACGATACCAGACATGGGTAGCCAATCCTGTGATGGTAAAGTAACGGGTCGTGGAGGATGTGCATTGACTTCAAGGACCTCAACAAAGCGTGCCCAAAGGATTGTTACCCCCTACCAAACATCGATGCAAAGGTGGACTCCGTGGCGCCATTCAAGCTAAAATGTTTTCTGGATGCCTACAAGGGCTATCACCAGATTCAAATGGCACCACAAGACGAGGACAAGACCGCATTCAGAACCGACAAGGGTGTTTTTTGTTACACAAAAATGCCCTTTGGTTTGAAGAATGCGGGCGCCACCTACCAAAGACTTATGGATGCCGTTTTCAACGAGCAAATCGGAAGAAACCTAGAAGTCTATGTGGATGATTTGGTGATCAAGAGCAGGGAGGAAAAGCAAATGCTCAAAGACATCGAAGAAACCCTTGGGCGTCTAAAGGAAGTTAACATGAAGCTCAATCCGAGCAAATGTACTTTCGGCGTACAAGAGGGAAAATTTCTAGGTGTAATGGTCACCAAGGATGGTTTCAAGGTGAACCCTGAGAAGGTGGAAGCCATCCTTGACATGCCCTCGCCATCCACCATGAAAGAAGTTCAGAAGCTGAATGGTAGATTGGTATCAATCAACAGGTTCCTAGCGAACCATGCAACCAAATCTACCCCATTTGTCAATACATTGAGAAACTGCTTAAAGAAAAGTCAGTTCAAATGGACTCCTGAGGCCGAGCAAGCTTTCAGTGAGATCAAAGAATGTTTGATAAATCTGCCCGCGCTCACAGCTCCACTTCCTGGTGAAACTTTGACATTATACCTATCAGCAGGAGAGCGCGCCATCGGCGCAGTATTATTGGTGGATCGAAAGGGAATCCAAACGCCAATATACTATGTGAGTCGGGTGCTGACAGATCCTGAAACGCGCTACTCCATCATGGAAAAGTTAGTTTTATCACTAACACACGCGTCGCGGAAGCTTCATAGATATTTCAATGGTCATCCCATTGAAGTTCTGACTGGTTACAACATCCAGCAAGTTTTGCGGCGCCCCGCGCTCTCGGGAAGGCTGACAAAGTGGGCGCTGGAATTAGGAGAACACACGATCTCCTATAAGCCCCGTCCAGCAATAAAGGGACAAGTTTTAGCTGATTTCATTGCAGAAGTCCCCGAAGGAAAAATTGAAGAGGCTCAGCGCGAGGTAGACAATCCGTGAGCCAATGATGAAGAAAATGTTTGGAGATTGTTCACTGACGGAGCTTCAAACAACGAAGGGTCCGGCGCAGGCCTAAAACTGGTGGATCCAGAGAATCATGAATATACTTACGCCATCAGGTTGGACTTCAAAAGCACCAACAATGAGGCCGAGTATGAAGCCCTGCTGGCTGGCCTGCGCATCGCGCAAAAATTCGGAGTTAAAAACCTGGAGGCCCATGTTGATTCATACTTGGTAGCAGCACAGGTCAATGGCCTTTATGATGCCAAGGAGAACACCATGCCTCTATATCTAGAGCAGGCGAAAAGGCTCATCGAGCAATTTGACTGCTTCAGAATCATTCATATTCCGCGCAGTGAAAACAAATCTGCAGACGCGCTGAGTAAGATGGCATCAACCAGTTTTGATCACTTTGGCAAAGATGTCAGGGTAGAAGTAATGAGCAACCCGTCGGTGGTAGCGAAGTCTGTCATGGTAACTCATACAACCCCTTCATCATGGATAACTCCAATAATGGAATTCTTGAAGGAGGGAAAGGTACCAGATGATCGCGCACAAGCGAGGAAGATAAGACACAAGGCGCAGAACTATGAACTGCTTGACGGTACATTATATCGACGCTCTTATCTTGGGCCGCTCATGAAATGCCTAGATGCTGAGGAAGCAAGCTATGTGATCAGAGAGATACACGAAGGAATCTGTGGAATACATGCTGGCCCGCGCATGGTGGTTGCCAAGGCAATGAGCGCAGGTTACTATTGGCCAGGCATGTACTTGGACGCTCTAAAGGAGATCCAAAAGTGCAAAGCATGTCAGAGCTATGCGCCAAACACCATGCGGCCAAAAAACAACTTGATTCCAGTAACCTCAGCATGGCCTTTCCACAAATGGGCAATCGACATTGTGGGCCCCCTACCGCAAGCGCCTGGGCGAGTAAAATTTTTGGTAGTGGCAGTAGATTATTTTACAAAATGGGTTGAAGCCAAGCCACTAGCAAAAATAACAGCCGAAGTGATGAAGCAGTTTATCTGGAGCCACATCATATGCCGTTTTGGCTTGCCCATGGAAATTGTGAGCGACAATGGCAAGCAATTCACTGACAAGAAGATATCCAGCTGGCTCAAGGAATTGCGCATCAACCAAATTTTCACTTCAGTTTATCACCCTCAGGGGAATGGACAAGTGGAACGCGCAAACCAAAGCTTGTTAAATGGGCTGAAGAAAAGGTTGGAGGGAGAATCCCATTCTTGGGTCGAAGAGCTACCTAATGTCCTGTGGGCACACAGGACATTAAGCAAAACCAGCAATGGCGAATCCCCGTTCAGCCTAACCTATGGAACAGAGGCAATGATTCCAGCAGAAATTGGATGCCCATCCCAAAGAGTGCTCATGATGAGCAAGATTGATAACGAGCGCGAAAGAAGGTTGGATCTCAACTTACTTGAAGGGCGCAGAGAGGCGGCTATCATCAGTGAAGCAAAGTACAAGAAAAAGCTGGAAAAATATTACAACCAGCGCGTGAAAGAATGCCACTTCAAGAAAAATGATTTTGTCCTTCGAAACAATAAAGCTAGCCGCGCGATACCCCCGGGAAAAATGTCCCCCAATTGGGAGGGACCTTATCAAGCCTCAGAAGAATTAGGAAAAGGCGCATACGCTTTAAAAGATTTGAATGGAAAGAAGATCCCGCGCGCATGGAACGCGGCACAGCTTAGAAAATGTTTCATGTAAAAATGTCAAGTTTGTAATCAAGGCTTTTTAAGCCATTATGAATAATGATACGCGCTATCTTCTCTTAATGTGGATTCTATTACCTTTTGCATACATGTTTCACACTTCCCTTTATTAGTTTTGGGCAATATGACAACATTGTATTGACATCAAAACAAAATAAAAACGAAGTAAAACATACATGCGCGAGCTTCAAGCTCAAACGCGTTAACGAGTCTTAACTCTAAAACGTCAGGGCCTTAGCCCATTTCTATTACCTTTTGCATACATGTTTCACACTTCCCTTTATTAATTTTGAGCAATATGATAACATTGTATTGACATCAAAACGAAATAAAACGAAGTAAAACATACATGCGCGAGCTTCAAGCTCAAACGCGTTAATGAGTCTTAACTCTAAAACGTCAGGGCCTTAGCCCAATAATATGAGCCTTAGCTCAGGGCCTTAGCCCAATAATGTGAGCCTTAGCTCAAATCACTCACAACATCCATCCTACATGCTGCGCAGACCGACCATAAAAATACCTAAGCACAACTAAGGCAAAGCGAATGCCAAAACATAGTTGTTAAGGTCTCAGGTCGAGGTCGCGCATGAAATTGTAATGGATCTCTGAGTAACACATATTGACACGTAAAGGCAAAAAAACTCATAATTCCATGCGCGATAACGTCGCGCAAAAAAGGGAGTAATGAAAACGCCAACACACGTGTCAACATAATCAAGATATGGCAAAATCACTTACAATATGACAAGGGTTAAGTATAATAAATTCCTTACAACCTTGTTCTTATTCCAACGTGCAAGCATATCTTATATTCAACAAGCAAACATGCGATATAAAGAGATGAATGGGAATGCGCAAGATGCGAAGAAGGAAAAACAAAATTTCATTCCAAAGCGTTGAAAATTACAAGTTTACAAGATGAGATACAAACTACAAATAAAAATAAAAAACATGAAGGGCTTCTCAAGTCTCCACGTTGACATCAGCCTCTTCATCATCCTCATCATCGCCCTCGGCATCTGGCGCAGCCTGCTCCTCTTCATCTCCAAACTGACCATAGTCAAGTTCTTCATCCTGAATGGAGTCTTCTATCACGACAGTGTCAGGAGCGGATCCTTTGGCCACGCCAGAGCCGCTAGCAACGCCAGCATTCCCCGCGCCATCATCGCCTCCACCAGCCCCTTCGCACTCGTCAAGTAATTTCTTTAGCGCGGCTATCATCAGTGAAGCAAAGTACAAGAAAAAGCTGGAAAAATATTACAACCAGCGCGTGAAAGAATGCCACTTCAAGAAAAATGATTTTGTCCTTCGAAACAATGAAGCTAGCCGCGCGATACCCCCGGGAAAAATGTCCCCCAATTGGGAGGGACCTTATCAAGTCTCAGAAGAATTAGGAAAAGGCGCATACGCTTTAAAAGATTTGAATGGAAAGAAGATCCCGCGCGCATGGAACGCGGCACAGCTTAGAAAATGTTTCATGTAAAAATGTCAAGTTTGTAATCAAGGCTTTTTAAGCCATTATGAATAATGATACGCGCTATCTTCTCTTAATGTGGATTCTATTACCTTTTGCATACATGTTTCACACTTAACTTTATTAGTTTTGGGCAATATGACAACATTGTATTGACATCAAAACAAAATAAAAACGAAGTAAAACATACATGCGCGAGCTTCAAGCTCAAACGCGTTAACGAGTCTTAACTCTAAAACGTCAGGGCCTTAGCCCATTTCTATTACCTTTTGCATACATGTTTCACACTTCCCTTTATTAATTTTGAGCAATATGATAACATTGTATTGACATCAAAACGAAATAAAACGAAGTAAAACATACATGCGCGAGCTTCAAGTTCAAACGCGTTAATGAGTCTTAACTCTAAAACGTCAGGGCCTTAGCCCAATAATATGAGCCTTAGCTCAGGGCCTTAGCCCAATAATGTGAGCCTTAGCTCAAATCACTCACAACATCCATCCTACATGCTGCGCAGACCGACCATAAAAATACCTAAGCACAACTAAGGCAAAGCGAATGCCAAAACATAGTTGTTAAGGTCTCAGGTCGAGGTCGCGCATGAAATTGTAATGGATCTCTGAGTAACACATATTGACACGTAAAGGCTAAAAAACTCATAATTCCATGCGCGATAACGTCGCGCAAAAAAGGGAGTAATGAAAACGCCAACACACGTGTCAACATAATCAAGATATGGCAAAATCACTTACAATATGACAAGGGTTAAGTATAATAAATTCCTTACAACCTTGTTCTTAGTCCAACGTGCAAGCATATCTTATATTCAACAAGCAAACATACGATATAAAGAGATGAATGGGAATGCGCAAGATACGAAGAAGGAAAAACAAAATTTCATTCCAAAGCGTTGAAAATTACAAGTTTACAAGATGAGATACAAACTACAAATAAAAATAAAAAACATGAAGGGCTTCTCAAGTCTCCACGTTGACATCAGCCTCTTCATCATCCTCATCATCGCCCTCGGCATCTGGCGCAGCCTGCTCATCTTCATCTCCAAACTGACCATAGTCAAGTTCTTCATCCTGAATGGAGTCTTCTATCACGACAGTGTCAGGAGCGGATCCTTTGGCCACGCCAGAGCCGCTAGCAACGCCAGCATTCCCCGCGCCATCATCGCCGCCACCAGCCCCTTCGCACTCGTCAAGTAATTTCTTTAGCGCGGCTATCATCAGTGAAGCAAAGTACAAGAAAAAGCTGGAAAAATATTACAACCAGCGCGTGAAAGAATGCCACTTCAAGAAAAATGATTTTGTCCTTCGAAACAATGAAGCTAGCCGCGCGATACCCCCGGGAAAAATGTCCCCCAATTGGGAGGGACCTTATCAAGTCTCAGAAGAATTAGGAAAAGACGCATACGCTATAAAAGATTTGAATGGAAAGAAGATCCCGCGCGCATGGAACGCGGCACAGCTTAGAAAATGTTTCATGTAAAAATGTCAAGTTTGTAATCAAGGCTTTTTAAGCCATTATGAATAATGATACGCGCTATCTTCTCTTAATGTGGATTCTATTACCTTTTGCATACATGTTACACACTTCCCTTTATTAGTTTTGGGCAATATGACAACATTGTATTGACATCAAAACAAAATAAAAACGAAGTAAAACATACATGCGCGAGCTTCAAGCTCAAACGCGTTAACGAGTCTTAACTCTAAAACGTCAGGGCCTTAGCCCATTTCTATTACCTTTTGCATACATGTTTCACACTTCCCTTTATTAATTTTGAGCAATATGATAACATTGTATTGACATCAAAACGAAATAAAACGAAGTAAAACATACATGCGCGAGCTTCAAGCTCAAACGCGTTAATGAGTCTTAACTCTAAAACGTCAGGGCCTTAGCCCAATAATATGAGCCTTAGCTCAGGGCCTTAGCCCGATAATGTGAGCCTTAGCTCAAATCACTCACAACATCCATCCTACATGTTGCGCAAACCGACCATAAAAATACCTAAGCACAACTAAGGCAAAGCGAATGCCAAAACATAGTTGTTAAGGTCTCAGGTCGAGGTCGCGCATGAAATTGTAATGGATCTCTGAGTAACACATATTGACACGTAAAGGCTAAAAAACTCATAATTCCATGCGCGATAACGTCGCGCAAAAAAGGGAGTAATGAAAACGCCAACACACGTGTCAACATAATCAAGATATGGCAAAATCACTTACAATATGACAAGGGTTAAGTATAATAAATTCCTTACAACCTTGTTCTTAGTCCAACGTGCAAGCATATCTTATATTCAACAAGCAAACATGCGATATAAAGAGATGAATGGGAATGCGCAAGATGCGAAGAAGGAAAAACAAAATTTCATTCCAAAGCGTTGAAAATTACAAGTTTACAAGATGAGATACAAACTACAAATAAAAATAAAAAACATGAAGGGCTTCTCAAGTCTCCACGTTGACATCAGCCTCTTCATCATCCTCATCATCGCCCTCGGCATCTGGCGCAGCCTGCTCATCTTCATCTCCAAACTGACCATAGTCAAGTTCTTCATCCTGAATGGAGTCTTCTATCACGACAGTGTCAGGAGCGGATCCTTTGGCCACGCCAGAGCCGCTAGCAACGCCAGCATTCCCCGCGCCATCATCGCCGCCACCAGCCCCTTCGCACTCGTCAAGTAATTTCTTTAGCGCGGCTATCATCAGTGAAGCAAAGTACAAGAAAAAGCTGGAAAAATATTACAACCAGCGCGTGAAAGAATGCCACTTCAAGAAAAATGATTTTGTCCTTCGAAACAATGAAGCTAGCCGCGCGATACCCCCGGGAAAAATGTCCCCCAATTGGGAGGGACCTTATCAAGTCTCAGAAGAATTAGGAAAAGGCGCATACGCTTTAAAAGATTTGAATGGAAAGAAGATCCCGCGCGCATGGAACGCGGCACAGCTTAGAAAATGTTTCATGTAAAAATGTCAAGTTTGTAATCAAGGCTTTTTAAGCCATTATGAATAATGATACGCGCTATCTTCTCTTAATGTGGATTCTATTACCTTTTGCATACATGTTACACACTTCCCTTTATTAGTTTTGGGCAATATGACAACATTGTATTGACATCAAAACAAAATAAAAACGAAGTAAAACATACATGCGCGAGCTTCAAGCTCAAACGCGTTAACGAGTCTTAACTCTAAAACGTCAGGGCCTTAGCCCATTTCTATTACCTTTTGCATACATGTTTCACACTTCCCTTTATTAATTTTGAGCAATATGATAACATTGTATTGACATCAAAACGAAATAAAACGAAGTAAAACATACATGCGCGAGCTTCAAGCTCAAACGCGTTAATGAGTCTTAACTCTAAAACATCAGGGCCTTAGCCCAATAATATGAGCCTTAGCTCAGGGCCTTAGCCCAATAATGTGAGCCTTAGCTCAAATCACTCACAACATCCATCCTACATGCTGCGCAAACCGACCATAAAAATACCTAAGCACAACTAAGGCAAAGCGAATGCCAAAACATAGTTGTTAAGGTCTCAGGTCGAGGTCGCGCATGAAATTGTAATGGATCTCTGAGTAACACATATTGACACGTAAAGGCTAAAAAACTCATAATTCCATGCGCGATAACGTCGCGCAAAAAAGGGAGTAATGAAAACGCCAACACACGTGTCAACATAATCAAGATATGGCAAAATCACTTACAATATGACAAGGGTTAAGTATAATAAATTCCTTACAACCTTGTTCTTAGTCCAACGTGCAAGCATATCTTATATTCAACAAGCAAACATGCGATATAAAGAGATGAATGGGAATGCGCAAGATGCGAAGAAGGAAAAACAAAATTTCATTCCAAAGCGTTGAAAATTACAAGTTTACAAGATGAGATACAAACTACAAATAAAAATAAAAAACATGAAGGGCTTCTCAAGTCTCCACGTTGACATCAGCCTCTTCATCATCCTCATCATCGCCCTCGGCATCTGGCGCAGCCTGCTCATCTTCATCTCCAAACTGACCATAGTCAAGTTCTTCATCCTGAATGGAGTCTTCTATCACGACAGTGTCAGGAGCGGATCCTTTGGCCACGCCAGAGCCGCTAGCAACGCCAGCATTCCCCGCGCCATCATCGCCGCCACCAGCCCCTTCGCACTCGTCAAGTAATTTCTTTAGCGCGGTGAGATCGGGCTGGTCAGCAAGCGCGGATATCTGCATATCATATGGAAAAATACGAGTACAAAAGACTTGGAAAATAAGTCAAGGTAATCTCATTAAGGATAAAATACCTGCGCAAGGATGGGAATGGGAGTATTCATATACTTCTCCCCCATCGCGGCCATTTCCGCGCAGGCAGCGTCGCTCTGATAAGGGTACTCGGATGGGTTCTTCTTCAACATGCCATATTCATAACCATCCGTGAACCCTTCAGCTCGGCCCACCAAGCGCGCGGCAGCGTTGCAATCCATCACCAGGGCCTGAAACTCGTCTGAGTATTTCATCGCGTAAGCGCAACGAGTCATGCCCTGTGAGATCAGCCATTGGCGATCCTGCGCGAGGCCAGCAACAGACGTCTCGAGGGCAGGAACCTGAGAGTTTAATAACTCAACAGTTTCCTTAGTCTTTTTTAGCTCCTTTTGTCGGACGCTGCTGCCGCCAAAGCTTCTTCCTTTTCAGACCGCGCAGAATCAAGTGCTTCCTGGCTAGACGCTGCCATCGCCAAGGCTTCATCCTTCTCGGCCTGCGCGGACGCCAGTTCCTTCTTCAGGCGCGCAACCTCACTCTCCAGTGATGATATTTCAGTGATAGACTGGACAAGAGCTTGGTCACGCGCCTCCGCCTCGAGCTCCAACTCGCGCGCTCTGCGCGAGTACTTGGCCGCGTCCGCCTCCGCCGCCTGCAGCTTCTCCCGCGCAGCCTGAAGCTCATGACCGCGCTTCACGAAGGCGCTGTTGGCACTGGCTCTGTTCTCACTGAGCTCTGCTTGGAGCTTCTCAGCTCTCTCGCGAGCATCAGAAAGATGCCAAGCAGACACCTTAGCCTCTTGCTTGGCTTCCGCAAGAGCATCACGTACTTTTACGTAATCAGAGCGAAGCTCTTGGGAGGCAGCAAAGAAGGCCGACCCAGCAAACATATGGTCGTTGAGTAAGTCGTCGCGAGCGCGGTCCTCCTGAAACCTCCTTTCAGATGGAGGCACAGCATGAGCCCAGAATTCCGCACACACACCCATGGACAGAAAGGTGCTGTCTTCAGTAATATTCCATCTCGGGCGGTAAATGTGATCGGATTCCTGCAAAAGCAAAGTAATTATCTAAGTTATCAAAACATTAAGATGGAAGTCCGCGCAGCGGAGCAAAAAAGAACTAATACCTGCGGGGACGAAGCAGAAAAGTCAGCGCCAGCCCCACGAGAAGGCTCCGCCGCGAAGCCTCGTGGCGCTGCAGGGCTGGCGCGGGCGCCAGCGGAGTCTTCAACTTCAAACTCCTCATCCTCCTATGAAATAGGCCTCTTCTCCTGCGGCCTAGAATCAAAATCGGTCTCGCAAGGAGGGCTGTGCGCAGGAGGAGGTGAGGGAGGTCTCGACGCCGCCAGGTCGGCGCGCAAAACGGCCTCCTGCTCCTTAGTAATCCCGATGAGGGGGGATTCATCGCTTGCAGGAGCAGGAGCAGAGCCAACGGCGCTGGCACCGGCGCCAGGAGTGCCGCCAGAAGCTTGTACGCCAGCTACGGCTTCTATGAAAAAATCAACAAAAAGAAATGGTTCATGACTTGATCTAAAAGAAAGTCAGAAAATAAGAGCGCAATACGTACCTTGGCGCAACTCCGTTCGCGAAGCAAACATCGCCATGAAGTCCATTCTACCCTTCTTTGAGGGTAAAACGGGGGTCTTCGATGCGACCTCCGGCGCAGCCTCGGCATCTTGTTGCGCTGTCGCCGGCCTTACAAACATTTGAGTGACCAAAGATTCATTAGTAATTCTATCAGAATCGCGCTCATAGAGACAAAGGATAAGCAAAGTATACCTGTCGAAGGCGCAACACCGCTTCCCTTTTCCGCCGCGCGAAGGGAGGAGCTAGTGGCACCATGCCTCAGGTGGACAGGAGGTCTGCCCACTTTTTGAGGCAGGGGAAGACAAGGAAACCTTGGTGGTAAACTCCTGGGTTTTCCCAAATCCCCCCGCCTGAGTAGGAGGATCCTGAACAACAGGGGCAACATCTTTCTTCTGTTTCTTACTAGCCCCTGCGCCAGTTTTCCCCTTAGCTTTACGCTTTAGTTGGGGCGCCTCCTCTTCCTCCTCCTCTTCCGCGAGCTCCAGCTCGTAGTTTTCGAGCGCATCTACAATACACGCAACAGAAGTGTTAGCAAAATTTGGTATTATAAAGGAAAATGCATAAGTACAAAGGCTTACCAGGCGCATCGCTGTCGAAGACAAACCCCAGATCAACAGGGATGAACATGTCATCGAAGCGATCGGGGAAAGCAACCTCCCCAGCGCCGAGCGCGACGGAGCCACCCTCCATATGCTCATCATATGCGGCATGGATATACTCCTTGGTGACTGCACAAAACAAGTCGAATGATATCAGCAAAAGGAATTATAATCGCGCAGAAGTAAAGCAATGAGATTAACTTACACAACCCGTCGACTTGGATAACGGGCTCAAGCGCTGTCCGCCCACCTCCTGCTCATACCAACCCCCACCAGCGCCTCCTCACAAATGTTCTTGGCGGGGGATGGTTCAACGGTCAGCTTATTAACCCAGGCGCCAGTTGGGTTCTTGAGGACACCCACATCCGCAGGCGCAGAAGAAATCGCGCGCATGGTCATGCGGATGGGGATCACACCAGCCCTTATATAGAAAAACCTCTCAGACCAGTCATGAAGGCTCTTGAATGAAACAGTGGAGCACTTCACCTTCTGACTGCGAGGAATAAAAGAGAACCAAGAGTCTTGGATCTTGGGCTTGTAAAAAAACTGAAAGCGCCGAGGGGTGGGCTCCTCGCGCTGGGATTTGCACATGAACTCAAAGTGAGTCATGCGCACAAGTCCAAACGGATGGACTTGGGATATATGAATCCCATAAAACTGAAGCAGTGCACCCACAAACCTTGTCATCGGGAGACGAAGGTTGCAGTGGGTGAAAAAATGGCTATAAAGGGATATATAGCCGGTAGGCGGGTCCGCCGCCGTTTGCCCGGCCCCAGGCAACATGCAGCCAAACAGAGGGGGAAAACCCTGAGAGGCGATAAGGCTGTCAAGATCAGCCTGCCTCAATTTGCAGGGGATTTCATTCCACCTCTTCACAGCCTTGGTCCTCCCTACCTCCTCCGATGAGACCTCAGCAGCCTTCTTCCCCTTGCCGGTCTTCTTCAATGTAGACATTACTAACGATTTTCTACGGCAATGGATGGGGGAGATTGTGTTGTCTGAGCTATCAGACATACAACTGTGACAACGAACAAAGATTGCTTCTGAATAACAGATATTTGGGAAGCAGAACAAAGATAATCAGAAGACAAAGAAAGAAAAGCTCTGAATAATAAACAAGAAGATGAAGGATAAAAAACTCTAAGGGCTGGCTTTTATAGGCCCAGGAGAGAGAAAAAATGGTGCTGATCGGACTTCACGCGCCCCCACTCGCAGCTGTAAGCCAACGCTAGCGCGACACGTGTCCCTGACACTGTGTGAGGGGACACGAAAACAAACTTTACAGCTGCTGCCAGAGTTCACGCGCCACCACTCGCAGGAACGGACCAACGCGAGTGCGACACGTGTCCCTGACAGCATGTGAGGGGACACGAAAGGCAACTGTAGCACCTCGAGCACACGAAAGGTCTGACACGTCTCCATCACTGACCCACGTCAGCAACCAACCACGTACAGAGACGATTCGTTTGCAACCAAAAGGATAGAATTTCGCGCAACGATGAATAATAAGAAAAAAAAGACAAACCCCTACTAAAAGAGCAAACTATAGTCTAATATCTATCTTACCTCGCTCGCGCGAGACAAGACACACATTAGACTGGGGGGCTTGAAGAGGTATGTACCAGCCTCAACACCGAACGAGGCGGGTCAACCCACAAGATATAGACAACAGGCTTGAAATCAAGACATTACGAAGGCACAAAGCCAAAACCTATGCGCATGGCGCATATCACATATGCTCAGGCATCATATGCCCAGGCACCACACATGCTCAGGCATCATATGCCCAGGCACCACAGATGCTCAGGCATCACATATGCTCACGCATATCACATATGCGCGTGGCGCATCCGCGCGTGGCGCATATCACATGCTCGTGCATATCACATCTGCGCATGAAACATCTGCGCGTGAGAATAAAGAGAAGACCTCGCGCATCCTCAGGATAGGCGCGTATCACACATGCACATAATCAACCTCATCCTTATCCAAATCAGGATTAGGGCAACCTTGATTGTGCACGTCAGACAACCCTCCAGAAGGTATCTTTTTAAGGAATAAGAATATGCTGATGTTGACAGCTGCCAAATGAAAGGTAGACAACTCAGCATGACACATGTGCTACCACGTGATTACAACCAATGAGAAAGCACCAGGTGTCCCAGAGGACACGTGGCGCAGAGCAATTGGAGGAGGCCAACGAGGCTGAGCCCAATCAGTGGAAACCCTAGCACTATAAATACAGCATCAACTCCACAAGGAGAGACATTCATTCACATTCAATCATATTCAATTACATTCAATCACAGACAGTTACAGCCAGTAACATACACAATCACATCCAATCACAGAGTATTCAGCCATTAAGCAATACTCTCCAGATTTCCTGACTCTGATATTATTATCTTCTCCCACAAATACTTATTCTCACACCGGAGGGTTACCCCAAAAAGGACCCCTCTGTCCCTTTCTGAGGGGTAAGTTGACGGTGCTGTTCATTTTGTAGGTGGAAGAACCCAGATCCAAGAAAACCATCAGTGAAATAGTATAATCATACCCGAGGAAAGTAGATCGTCTACCAGTGAGTCGATCCACGCTTCTTCACTTAGCAAAAACACTCTGTAATCACGATCAGCCTTGATTCCATCTCTTGTAATTCTTTTTAGCTTAATATAATTGGTAGTGATGGTTTTCACTACCCGAGGTTTTTATGCCGGCGGGATACTAGTTACCAAGGGCTTTTCCTCGTATAAATCTTGTTGTTCAACCTTTACACTTATTACTTTGATCATTTTGTTCATACAAGCACCAATCCTCACATACGAATTTGGTTACTTGATCCTTAGACTAATTTTTGACCAAAACAAATACCACCACCTATTCTACTATTCAATTTTTATCTTTTGATTGGTTATTACTTTGAGTTTTATGTTCTTTTTTTATCCTTTTTATTAGTAAAGCATGTAGTTTTAATCACTTTATGTAAAAAGAAAATAAATATAAAAAAATAGTTACTTTTAAATAATAAACTGAATTGTAATGCATACTCTTGCGTTCACAGATTACATAATTTATTTGGTTAAAATCTTTCTATGTATTTATTAATGTTTTCATAATGTTAGCATAATTCAAGCTATTAGAGTTTCATTATAAAGTTATACACTTGAAAAGGAATAATTCATACACACTTTATTCATTTCAAGGCATATGAATTATATTTACTGAAAATCATTTTGGTTATTGGTATCTATACTAATATTATGTTATAATAATATTGGTAATACATAACATAACCGTTGAAAAAAAAACAGATAAGTGTATATTATCCCGCTGCAAAGCACGGGTCACATTTACTAGATACCAATAACTAACCATCACCACTTGACAACGTATTTGTAATTTGAGGCCCGAGTTAGATGATCACATCTTCCCCGGTGCTTACGCACATGTGTGGAGAGACCTTGATGAATGTGATGATGACTATTTGTTAAGTTTAGAGCATCTCTCTTCTAACCCTTTACACATAGCTTGTTTCATGTCTCCCTTTACAAATAATCAACCCGGTAATCATCCCATTTGGTTCAAGAGCTCAATGACCGACCACCTGTGGAAAGACCTGTTCAATCCTGGTTAAACCCCTGTTTCTTCAGCATGCCATCAGCCAATCAGGTAAAGGCAGATAAATCATCTCGTCTTCCGAAATAAACGTTGTTTGTTAATATTACAAGTTGGGTGACCAAAATTGACATGGGCAGTTTCAATCAATGCATTGAATTGAATTTTATTTCTTGGATTATATTTTAATGTGTTAATTAAGATCTTCTTAATACATGCATTAAGATCTTCTTAATGCGTATCATTCCTTAACACGAACAAATTGGTGACATGCATCAACTTAGGACGCGCTTGGTTTAGGGAATTTGCAAGGATTTGAAGAAATTGGAATTTAAAGTAAGTCCGATCAAAGCTTGTGTTTATTGGAATTCTAAAAATAGGGAAGAGATCGATACCATATTGGTGCTAGTTTTAGGTAAACCTCACATCAAATCAAGAGTTAAAATAGCTTGAGATACATGCTAGTTTTTGTTTTATGTTATTGACATTTCGTATTTGGTTAATTATAAAAGGAAATTGTTGTTTTGTTTATTTTACTCTTTATCATGGGAACAGAATCATAATAAGTGGCCAAATGAAAGCATGAAAGTCTTTCCTTACTATGAAGATGTGTGTTACTTTTTGAAAAAATCGAACTCAAGGTAATAGAGCCAAAAACGTGCTTGAGAGAAGAGGAGAACATGGAAGAACTAGAGCTCCAAAGGGGTAATGATTTTGACGACAAGGTACAAATGCAAGTTTTCAAGTGGTCGAGGTAAAAAGAGGAAACACACGAGCCAATTGAATTCCTTGTAATTATTTTCTAATCGTCTTAAGAAAACTTTAGTCGAATTGAATGAATATATAGAATTTGAACTTGACAAAGAAAAAAAAAACTATAGTGATCTCTTCTGAAATTTCAAAAATAACATCTTTGACTGAAATAGAGATATTTAAAGCAACTGAATAAAAAATAACCATAGTACCCGTCACCCACGTCTCCGCATTGCGGCCTGGTCGTATGTGACCGATCGATACCAAAATCTTAAATACGCAAAATAAATAAATTTCCATATACAAATTAGCTATGCCTTAAAAGTTACGATACAAAGTCTAACAAAGTCAACAAACAACAATGGTAGGATTATTCAACATCCTAGTTTTTTTATCCAGTCTAAACATACTATTTATTTACAAACCCGTTCGTTCAGGTGTCGTCAAGTGGTCTAATAAGGTCCTTCGACACCAAAATTCTAAATTGTTATATTAAAATAATTATAATTTCACGATTATGTGTATACATTTATTTGGGAGGGAAATATATGTATTTACTTGTTAAATTTAGAGATATGGGTGGGGTGGGGTGGGGTGGGGTGGGGTGGGGTTGGGTAATTTAAGTTATAGAAAATATTTTTTTTAATAAAACTTATAGGTATTTATTAAAATTGAAGACACTGTAGATTGAAAGGAGGGAAATTCTAATTACATTAACAAGTTTATCGATCAAACACTTTATGAATTTTCTAAAGAATCAATTCGAATTTTAATTTCAAGTTTTGTCTTTCTTTTGTTTTAATTTCACGAACCAAACACGCTCTTAGAAATTTGCCTATAAAAAAAACATATTTCTAAACCGATCCAGGTTGGATTGTGGGTTGTGTAATTTGAGTTTCTACTTGGGCTAACTATTTCAAATTGGGCTCTACACTCTACACATAACCAGCCAACCTGGCCATGCATTATGCAATGTGTTAAATGTATTTTGAGAAGTTTTTACAGGGGTAAAAAAAAGGTTTAAAAAGGATAATGTTGGTTGATATGGAGATAGAAATCCGGGTGTAATTACTTTTCCTTTCCTCTTTAACGCTATGTGTAGTGGGGGCGTTACTTGACCAAAAACGCCCATCCACGATGTCATACATCGGCCCTCCTTGGCGTTATAGGGGCATGGTTGGTTTGCTTGTTATGTTCATAACGGGGTTGGATGGCAGACAAGGTAGAGAGAAATAAAGGGGAAGTGGGGGAGAGAGAGAGACATTATCACTACGCACCACATGGGTGCGTATCTTTTTTAGGTGACGTATGTGTGACAAAAATTTCAAATTTTTATCTTTCAAACGAGTACCACATTGCTATATAAAAATTTTAAAAAAAATTACGTCTTAAATATGGGTTTTTAGTTCATTGTGTTATTCATCAAAATTCAATGTTTTATAATTGATATTTTAGTCTAAACATTTTGTTAGCATTGCGTATTAAGAAAAAAACAATGAACTGGGTATGCCCCAGTTCATTGCGTTTTAAAACGTAATGATTGAAAAACACAATGGTGTTTTAAAACACAATTGTATATAAAACGCAATGACTTATGAGAAACACAAATGACTTATAAAACACGACGAATACACTAAATATAAAACACAATGGCTTATAATGAACACAATGATATAAAACGTAATAGCTTATAATAAACACAACGAAAAAAAGCAACAAATACAATTGTGTTTTTTTATAATTCTGATTTGGAAAGTCACGTGACCCATATAATTTTTTTCTTATCACCATGTCTCGGGTCGTCGATTCGGTTCAGGCCGGGTCAAATAATAAACACTCTAAATATCTATATTTTTTCATTTACTCAAACGACATTTTATATTTTATGATGTGTGGTTTTATTTCATTGTTTTCAATTTCGTCCATCGCAAATGCTTACAAATAACCACCATGGCCGAAACCATCATCCACCACCAACAACCGCGATCTACCACCTTACACCGCAAATGACTTAACGAGCACATGTTATTACCCGATAATGAATTAAGGAGCTTGATCTATTATTTGAATTTAATAATATTAAAAACAAAATATTATTTAAAATAATTAAATGCTTCCACGACTAGCCATGCATTGCCAGAACTGGTTCCACGCCGTGGGATAGTGTCACCTCGGACCACGGTGTGACGTGCACCCCTTAGTCTCACACACATTCACCGGTGCACCCTTCTTAACTTCTGCCATATAATAGCACCAATATGTCACCGCGTCTCACAACAACCACCTTAATAATTCTTGTTTATTATGGCATACAGATTACGTCTCTCAAATTGAATGCATACGTATAACTTTGGGAATCACCAATATATGGACATATTGGTCAAAACATAAAAAAGGAAAACATCAATCTAGCCTAACACACAGAAGGTAACTATGGTATGCAAATAATCTTATTCATTACTCCCCCTCAAGTCAAGTGGTGCATGTAAGTTAACCATGCCCAACTTGTCAAGCAAGGAACGAAAACATTGAGCCCCCAATGTTTTGATGAAAACATCAGCAATTTGAGCCGTTGTGTGAATTTGCATAGGCTGTATTTCTTTAGACTCGACTCGTTCTTGAACAAAACAACAGTCCATTTCCACGTGTTTAGTACGTTCATGGAAGACGGGATTAGTTGCAATGTGTCTTGCAGCCTGGTTGTCACAAAATAGTTGAGTGGGGCTAGTGCACGACATTTCGAGTTCACCAAGTAGCCACCGCATCCACAAAATTTCGCTAACAGTCGAAGCCATAGCACGGTATTCGGCTTCGGCATATGAACGAGAAACGACAGCCTGTTTCTTTGATTTCCAAGATATGGGAGCTCCCCCTAGAAGCAACAAATACCCCGTTCTTGATCGTCTCGTAATTGGGCATCCAAGCCAATCGGAGTCACAATAAGCCGTGAGATTAGTTCCACCGTCTTTTGTAAGGAGTATACCTTGCCCCGGTGTTGCTTTGAGGTATAGTAGAACACGGTTGGCAGCTTCAAGGTGGCTTTCTCTTGGATCACTAACGAATTGGCTTAGGACGTTGACAGAATAAGTGATGTCGGCTCTTGTGGCTTGCAAATAGAAAAGTCTTCCTACAAGTCTTCTATATTGGTTGGCATCCACACGAACTTCGCCTTCCCGTTTGTCTAATTTTAAATTTTGTTCCATGGGAAACAAGCTTGGTCGACAACCCATCATGCCTGCATCTTCCAAAATATCCAAGGTGTACTTTCGTTGGCTAAGGACCATGCCCCTTTTTGTTCGAGCAACTTCGATGCCAATAAAATATTTTAGTGGACCGAGATCCTTGATGCTAAATTTTTTGTCAAGAAAGTCTTTAGTTTCTTGTATTTTAGGCATGTTATTTCCCGTGATAATAACATCATCGACATAAATGAGGGCCGCAACGAAAACATCTTCTTTTCTAAACAGAAATAGAGAGTGGTCGGCCTTTGATTGTTTGAAGCCGAGTTGTTGCAAGGAGGTGGTGAATTTTTGGTACCAATTCGTTGATGCTTGTTTGAGACCATAAAGAGATTTTTTTAGCTTGCAAACACGGTTTTCATTTTGTTTCCCAAAGCCTTGCGGTATTTTCATGTAGATATCTTCATGTAAGTCACCATGCAAGAACGCGTTATTTACATCAAGTTGATGAGTGTGCCAATCCCTCTTCACTGCAACGGCTAGAAGTGTTCGAACCGTAACCAACTTAGCAACAGGCGTAAAGGTATCATGGAAGTCAATACCTTCCAATTGTATGAAACCTTTTGCAACGAGACACGCCTTATATCGTTCTATCTCTCCACTTGGCTTGTATTTTATCTTGTATACCCACTTTGAGTCGATAGCGTGTTTCCCTTTTGGCAATTCCTCCAAGGTCCATGTCTTGTTTTGTTCAAGAGCGTGAATTTCTTTTTTCATCGCCTCGACCCAATTGGGATTACAAACTGCTTGATTGAAATGTTTTGGCTCATTATTGGAAGTAATGGCCGCCAAAAAAGCTTTGTGTGAATTAGTAAAATTATTATAGGAAACAAAAAGAGAGATAGGATGTACCGTTGAGGGTTGTTGATTGGAGTCGACGGGTGAATGTTCCGGGTCCAAAGATGGAGGCAATTTCACATTGTAGTCTCTTAGATAGGATGGCGGGTTGCGGTTTCTTTTGGGCCGCTCATCAATGGTTGGCCCTAACTCAACTTCCTTGGGCTCTGTAATAATAACAGTGGAGATCGGTTCATTCCGGGCTTCAATTTGTGAGCCTTCTAGAACAACCGGCTGTGGGTTTGGTGTGGTCTCATTACCTGCTTCATTTTGTGAGCTTCTGTGAGTATTGATAATATCACTAGCCAATTGTGAGCTAGAGTTTTCTTCACTGCTCATGAACTGATCATTTGGTTCCTCGTTATTCTCTTGGGGCTCATTTTGGATTATTTGTGAATCCAATTTTCGTGTAATGACAGAATCATCATCCCACCATTTTGGCCAAATGAAGACTTCCTCCTCATCCTCTGGAATATTAACTTTTGAGAGAGGAAACACGTCCTCAACGAATTTTACATCTCTTGTAATGACAATTCTATGGTGTTATAAATCATAGATTTTGTAACCTTTTGTGCCTGGTGGATAGCCCATAAATATTTCGGGTCGACCTCTCATTTCAAATTTGTCACCCTTTGTCTCCGTGCTTCGATAGTAAGCAAGACACCCAAAAACTTTTAGGTGTTCGTAGATGGGCTTTTTATTATACAATAATTCGAACGGCGTCTTGCCATCAATAACATCATATGGAAGCCGATTTATAATATGAGTAGCCGTTAAAATACATTCTTCCCAAAATTTTGTGGGAAGATTAGCTCTAAATTTTAATGCTCTTGCCGTTTCTAAGAGGTGTCGGTGTTTACGTTCCACAACACCATTTTGTTGTGGTGTATGTGGACACGTGCTTTCCAATATTATCCCCTCTTTAGCATAAAAATCAAGCATTTTGTTTGATGTGAATTCCCCCCCCCCCATTGTCACACCTTATACGTTTTACGTTCTTTTCAAATTGTACTTGTATCATTTTATGAAAATCAATCAAACGAGTACTAGCCTCATATTTATTTTTGAGGAGGAAAACCCATACGGCACGACTAAAATCGTCAACAGTAGTGAGGAAGTAGTTTGCTTTTGTGACAGAAGGTGTTCGATATTTACTCCAGATGTCACAATGTAATAATTCAAAACAAGCATATGTTTTTGTTGTACTAGTGGAAAAAGGTAGTCTAGCAAACTTAGCCTTGGCACAAGCATCACAAACACCTTTCGAGTTCAAAGAAACATTCTTAAGAAAATCAACATGAGAAAGTTTAGAAATAGAGGCATGACCTAGGCTTTTATGCCACGTATTAACGGTTGCAACCATTGCTTGTCTATCATTCCCCGTCATCCCCATCTTGTAGAGACCATTGTTACATTCACCCGCTCCAATCAATGCCCTCGAACTCAAGCTTTGCGTGACACAAAAGTTGGGGAAAAATGTCACAGCACATTGTAGGTCATTAGATATTTTGCTAACCGATAATAAATTGCATTTAAAATCTGGAACATGCAAAACATTTTTTATAGTTATCCCGTTTGGTAAAGTATAGTCACCACGACCTTCAACGGGTATACTTGCACCATTTGGTATAGTGACGGGATATTCATGTTGCCTTTTGGTTATGTTTTTTTAGTAAAGAGTAATCATGGGTAAAATGCTCGGTTGCATCCGAGTCAATCACCCACTTATTCTCCCGGCCGACATTACCCGTTGCAATATTGGCATTTGGTTTGCTTTCTTCTTTGCCTCTTGTTCCGAAGAACTGGATGAATTGTTGGTAGTGTTCATCACTTAGCCCAGGTATAGTGCTCTTTTCATTTTCAATGCAAGTGGCCTTTGGTTTTGTTTGCTTTTGTTTGCCTGGCCACCACTCTGGGTAACCGATGCGTTTAAAGCAACCGTCCTTTTTATGACAATTTTTTTTTTTTTTACAAAAATCACAGTGTTCTAAAGCCTCGCCAACGTTACGTTTAACTTCTTTACATAGAGGTTTGCGTTGTGACTGACCTTGTTCTCATTTAGAGGTAAAAAAAGGTTGAAATGCAGCGGAGTCATTGGTAGATCTTTTTGAGTCGGAGACGGCCTTTTGCTGTTCTTCATCTGCCACCAGGTGGCCGATAACTCCTTTATCGTCTCCGTTGTTATTTGCGCCGTCGTCAGCCATGGACTAGGACTTTTTTTTTATCGGATTTATGGCTCTCATACCATAATAATTCTTGTTTATTATGGCATACAGATTACTTCTTTCAAATTGAATTCATACGTATAACTTTGGGAATCACCAATATATGGACATATTAGTCAAAACATAAAAAAGGAAAACATCAATCTAGCCTAACATACAGAAGGTAACTATGGTATGCAAATAATCTTATTCATTACACCTCATATATCGTCTTCAGATTTTGGAATTTTAAATTGCATTCTGCAAACACAAGTCCCACGAGAACGAAACAACGTATTTGTCCATAATGCTTGATAGATGTAATGAGGGTTCGAAAGAGGATGAAATAAGCATTTACATAATTATCTAATGTATCATTGTTGGAACAAAAGAGGGTTCGAAAGAGGGTGAGAACGAAACAACGTATTTGTCCGTAATGCTTGATAGATGTAATGAGGGTTCGAAAGAGGGTGAGATAAGCATTTAGAGTTGTCATAGTTTCTTACTTACAGTTTTAATTGATTTTATCATATTCAAATGGTGCGTTCCTGTCTCATGTTTACGCATCTAAAGAACAACTGAAAGCGTCTTTGGTTTGATAGTATCAATGGTTGACTGAGGCTTTGCCTTTTCATGAGGTTGTGGTGTGAACCCCATGAGGTGTAAATGGTTTTTTTAACGGCAATGTAATCCTACCATAATCTGCACAATACGTTACTGTTTACTACAAGACTTAAACCCTGGACCTCATAAGAAGTGACACCAGTGTACACACCAAGATACCCAAACTCTGGAACTACATTTAATAGACACAATACAAATCTTTGATGCATGATTTATCCATGTTGACCCCCACCCCCACATTTGGTCCTTGCTCTCTACCAACAGAAACATGCTCATATTGTTGTAAGATGTAACTAGACTTTTGACACTTGTACCTTCATCTATGTCATCACATGCAATCTACAAATGAAGGATTTTGCTTATTTGTTCTATTAATGAAATTGAAAGATACTAAATAGGGCATAAATATGGTATTTAAACATATTGCCTTTAGCTCATGGTGAGTAACCTTTGGCATTTAAAGTAATGTTCAACAAAACTTGCAAAAGAGATCATATGAATCATATGGTTATAGCTACCGTGTTAGAGATGATTTACAAAAACTATACTGCAACTCATCACACCAAAATAGGTTTCCTCAACAAAAATAAAAAAAGAAACCTTTTAATCCTCCACCCGCCCATGTGATGCCTAATTCAAACCCTACCAATCTCTCAACCGGACCAAAAAAGCTCCTGGGCCGTCTGGAACATAGTTCATCTGCTTTTCTTTTAAATGATTTTCAACCTACAGTTAGAAAATAATAAAAATAAATAATAATAATAATAATAATAATAATAATAAAATAAATAATAATAAAAATAATAATGTAGTAGTAGCAATAGCAATAACAATTACAACAATCATAGTTGATTACCTTGAGTTTTAAAACCGCTTCTACGTGATCGCCACCACCTTTACCAGTGACTATTATCATATCCTTCAAACCTAAATATCAAAAAACAAGGAACAACAACATCATCATCATCATCATCATCATCATCATCATCATCATCATCATCCTTAACCAGACTTTAATAATAATAATAATAAATAAATAAATAAGTAATAAATAATAATAATAATAAATAAGAATAATAAAAAATAACAAATAATAATAAATAACAAATAATAAATAATAACAAATAAAAAATAATAATAATAAATAATAATAATAATATGTGTGATCTAAATAAATATAATTATAATATGTTGTGATCTAACTAAATAATTATACACTTACTTTGTGAATATTCACCAAACTGAATGTGATCTTTCACAATGTTTATTGCTCGCTCTTTGTGCTAGTAATGCAAGTCAATCTTCACCCTATTCCAAATGTCCCTGTTCCTGCATTTTATAAAATAAAAAAGCAAATAAAATAAAACAAGAACCAAAATAAAAGAATAATCAAATAAAATAAACATTTTATAACATACTTCTGTTTAAACAGAAAAAAGTCATTTTCTTCCTTCAATGCATTTGCTTCCTTCCATTTTTTAGAAGCCTGCATCAAGAAATTATGTTACATTTATATCACAATGGGAGGTCACAGGTGAGAAGGCGTTTTTAGTTGACCAAAGAGACACATACTTTGTCCAATAACTGTTTAACTCGTTCGTCGCTCCTAGAACAACCATCATCTTGCATTTTTTTCGCATCACGAGACAACTTCGTTGCTTCATCATAGCATTTAAATTCGTCCTTACGAACAATGTTATACCAGTCCTTTTCAACCACCCGGGATCGGGATGTGAAACCGTCCCTATCGGTATGATATTTCATCTTTGGCGCCATACCGGAAGGTGTGGGTGAATCAGTTCCTACTTGGCTACTTGCTACAATTGCAAGTTGCAAAAAATTAATTTATCAACAAGTTTCTACAATTGAAATCAAGAAACACATATAAATTAGGTGATTTTCACCGATGGCGGAAATCAAGAAAAAAAAGTAACTTGTGGAGATTACGCTATTATTCCGGCAACGAAGACGACAGTGGACGACGACGACGGATGACGAAGACGGGCGACGACGGCGTCTCTGCCTTGTTTACCACTTGCAAATGTGAGGTTAGGTAGACGGTAGTGAATTCGAAACCCTAGGGATATTTATACTCGGTTTTCCAAAAGCGTTTTTGGGTGTAAAAGTCCAGGCCCAATTAGAAATGGGCTCAATATTGTGATTTATTAATTACTTATGTTAAAACCCATTAAAGTTTTATATTTGGGCATTGATTTGAAAGTGGTGGCCATTGTGTTTCACATCTACCTGTTATTAAATAACTCAGTGACGGAATAATTTTGCACTGCTTAATGGTCTTGAAACAACTAAATTTTATAAGATTTCAATTTTTTAAACTTCATAAATGATTCAAACAGAAAAGGTTAATCCGCAATATTTTCCGTAATGATAAAAGTTGCTACTAACACTTTGATTTCATTTTGACCCAAAATTCGTCTAAATTGGATAGTATTACTTACAGTCTTACATGTATGTTGAAGCTTTCCATTTAAAAGAGTGAATCATCTTAAGCCATCGCACTAATATGAAAATGTACCACAATCCGTCTTGAACCATCATAGAGTTTATGAAAAACGAAGCAGCAAATAGGATTTACAAAATACATGGTCACCTTAAATATGTAAATGTGATTTTAATATCGCCAGCATGACTGTGTTTACAGAAAACATGGGTCCAAATCACTAGTTGTTCTCAATAGGTTATGCTTCTCTAATTCGAACAGACATTCTGACGATATGGTGTATACACAAACTATTTTCATTATTTGTGGGCTTCACTTAGTAATGTACTTCCAATGAGTATTAAAATGTATAGTAAAAGGTTTATAAGAGTAATTTAAAGGGTTTTTGAGTGGCACGTTTTATGAAAACTAATATAAAATGTGCATATGATCCGTCAATTTACTTTCAAAATCGTGCAAACAAATATATTATTTAAAAATAAAGAACAATATGTAAATATGCCAAATAAATAATTTTATCTTACCTTTTCAACTACTTTTAGCATGATAGAATACTAAGTTTCAAAATATAAAAGAACATATATTTTTGGTACTTATTTCTTAAAGAAGTTAAACTAATATATATTTTTCCACGGGCTTCTGTATATATTTGACTGCTTCGCATAAAGAGAAAAAGGCTCCACGTTTTAAAAAAAACAGAAAAAAAGTTAATCCCACAATACTTTCATTTCAAATATTACATGTAAAAAGATATAGAGATGTTGTTGACAAATTTGAAAGACTAGGAATGTTAAGATTTTTGAAGGAATGGAGATGAAGATAGAAGATATTATTATAATAATAGTAGTGACGAATTCATGATTTTTTTTTTCATGGGAGCGATTGGGGGCTTAGCCTAAAGTTTAATGTGGCCAATCGGATTTTTTGCCTTAAGTTTTCTTTGGTTCAAACTTAGATCTAGATGCAAATCGATTAGATTGGTGTAAATTTTCTTTGATATGGTTGTTTCCTCTTGTTTGCGATTGGCTTTCCTCACGGTTGTGGAGAGTGTTGTAGCTTCAGCCTTTGTTTATAGAAGTTCTCAATTTTAAAAAATAAAATGTTGTTCAGCATAACTAAGTTAAGTGAAGTAGCAATACTTTTCAATTTTGTGTATGCTTTATTGATACAGGAAATCTCATGGTGACTTCAAAGCTTAAAGGCAACCAACTCTTTTATGAGTTTATCCATAGACCATAGATATACACATGATTTATGAAACTCAGATTCTCTAACGTATACTTTAGATCTTTATTCTAATACTTCAAAAAGAAAAAGTTATTCCGCATTTTTGATGATAAAAGCCTACTATCCTCAAACCGTAAAACCAAACCATGGGTAACAGTAAAATTAAGTTCAATTTTAAATACCACTTGGCCGATTATGGTTCACAAGTTATAAAAATAGTTAATACCTATTGTTCCGGTTTCGCCTAAAAACCGTCCAAACATGATTATAAACGCCCATCGCCTCGTACTAGAAGATACAAGATTAAATCATACACATAGTATTACTTACAACGATCTTGCACAAACGTAGCTTTCTATTGAAGTGAGTGAATCATCTTAAACTACGATATAACAATTTTGAGGAGTCGTGAATATAAATATTTTATTCATAACAAACAATAACCTGTAAATATGCCAAATAAACAATCTCATCTTTATTTTAAAATCCACATAAAATCCCTTCTTCCAAATATTAAAAAAATGGTAGCTATTTTCCAAGAGCGTTAAATTAAATAAATAAATAAATATAATTTCCCACGGGCATCACTCTGCATTTGTCCACCTCACATTAACAAAAAGGCTCCACATTTATTCAACAACAAATAGACAATTTAAACACATACACAAGTACATTCACACAACTGTAAACCCCACTAATGGCATCGGCATCACATTCACCGGCAGCAAAACTCAGCAAACGAACCACCACCGTCAACAGCAACAGTGACGGCTGGGGAATGGGTTTCTTACTCGTCTTCTTCCCACAACAACAACACCAACAAGGAGGAGTAGCAGCCTTCAAACCTCCCGCCGTTAACGCTCTCTTAAAACGCTCAAACTCCGTTAACTTATTATCCAAAGCTCAATCCACCATCTCCGTTTGTGCTGCCGTCATCTTCTTCACTCTACTCTTCTTCACACTCTCCAACTTCGAAACCAACAATAATAATATTATTACCACCTCCGGCCACTACCGCCGACACCTTTCACAATCCCGTACACCAAACATCCGATTAAACTCACCGGCGTTACAAAAGCTAGGTACTTTGTATTCTCGTGGAACCAAATCGATGAACGACATCGTGATCTGCCACGTGCCGGAGTCCACCACCTCACCGGAGCTCAAATCGTTCTTACGCGCATTTCACCGGTCTGGGTTACCGGCGAAATCGGATATTCTGTTCTTATTCCCGGCGATCACCACGCCGGAGGTTTTAGATAATGTAATCCGCGAAGAGAATCAGTTGTTTTTAAGACTAATTCGGAATTACAAATCGGAATTGGCTCACCGGAGCAACGTTAATGTATCGGAGTTTCATTTTCCGGCGAGTTTTGATATAACCCAGTTTGTAAAACCCGGCAAGTCGTCGTCGGAGCCAATTTGGGGCCGGAAAATTAAAAACAGTGTGAATAATACGAACTCGGGTAACTCGAGTGAGTCGACTCGGTTGAGTTACGGGTCAGTAGTTGGGTTCGGTGTCGGTGAACTCGACCCGGAGAACGCGTTATCCGGATTCGTTGACCACGTTTTAATTAGTCAAAGAAGGTGGGCGGCGTACCCCATGCTTTTAGGGCGGCTCCGTAGGAACTACAAGCACGTGACGTTAGTTGACGTCAAAGACGTTCTAATCATGGGGGACCCATTAGCCGGACTCCGTAACTGTAAACCGGAGTCGGTTTTTTTATTATCAAAACACACCCGTAAACCCACCGACAAGATAATAATCAACCCGTCACTCATCGCCGGTGGTGCACGTGGCGTGCGGCGGCTGTCCGCCGCAATGCTGACGGAGATCGTCCGATCAACCACCCACAAGAAGAGGACTCCGGCCACCGAGTCAGCTCTACTGAGTCGACTCGTGGCGAATGAGCTAGTTCAAAAGAGCATTCATTTTGTTGTGTCGGGTGAGTTGATACCCGAAGCGAGTTCAGTCGGTGGAGTGGTAATAGCAAATAAGGGAGTTGTTCGGCGTGGAAATAGTAATATGGATATCGAGTTAACGAAGCGGGTTTGTTCGTTTGCAACAGAAGCTTCGGTTTACACGGATTGTAGAAAGTACAACTTTTCTAGCGTATAGTATTTACTTACTGGTTTTTGTTTGTTTTAGATTATATTTTACAAAGGTTTATTTTAGTTCATACAGTACCATTTTTGTAATTAATAATAATAATAATTGTTTTTATGTTATGGAAATAAGTAGATGATCGTCCTGGAGGCTGACGATGTTGTTTCACCTCTATAGCAATTAATGGGTGTCAGCCACAGTGAAATCTCTGTGAGGTGATGTCTGGTCTTGTGGTTTGAAATTAACCAGCTTTAATAAAAAAAAAAAAATACTTTATAAAAATGGCCACAAACAATCTGAATAACCGTCTAATTGACTTGGTAACATTTTTTCGATTCTGCGATGCCTCTACAGGATGTAATGGGAAAATCATCCGGTTGCCAAAGCGAATAACGCATTCAGATGTCCTTGATATAGATGGTTGGTAACTTGGTAGCATAATATGTATATATATAATATATAATCATCCATATGAAGATGATTAGACGAGGACGATTTAGAATATTTTTATAAAAGTAATTTTGATTTATATGAATAATTTGTAGAAGTAGGTCATTTTGCGACCATTGGATAAATGGTTTAGGGCTGTAGGTGAATTGAGTGTTTTTCTTTTTTTTTCGGTTAAAATATGATGTGTCAGTTGAGATGAGGGTTTGTGAAGATTTGAAACATTTAGAGCATCTCTAACGGCACATGAGCCATTGTATTATATTCTAAACTTCATTTGAAAACACTTAATGACTTGTTTGGTATGAGGCAATAGAATGAACGAATGAATTGATGAACGTGGTGATAAAATGGACAAAGGAATAGAATGAATTATTGTCATTCCAGTTAGACGTTTGGTTAACATATGAGAATGCAATGAATCATTACTTGGTGTTGTTTGATAGGCAAGAAAAAAAAATTAAATGGTAGTGAGTGAGTGGTGGTGGTGGGAGGTAGGTGGCAGTCGTGGCACTGGCAGTGGTGGGCGGTGATGGTGGTTGGCGGTGGTGGGCGACGAGAGATACTAGTGGTTGGAGGTGGGTGGTGGGGGTGGGGGTGGTGGTGGTTGGTTGTGGTAGTGATGGTCGGCGGTGGCGACGGTTGGTGGTGGTGAGAGGTGGGGGCGATGGTTGTTGGCGGTGGTGAGCGATGGTTGTAACATCAAACCCTCACATACCTCATTAAAAACTATTAAATTTGTATATGTATATAATATATATATACGTGTACGTGATTGCAGGTCCTCAATCCATTTTCGTCTTCTTGGTGCCTATAGCCACAAACCTTGTGAATGGACTTCACCTCCACAATAGTAGAGTCCAGCATGTCCTCTTCCGCACCTTTATGTCATCCGGACATCTGATGCAGTCATGCTTGAGATGCTCTTAGCGTGATGGATGTTTTATGCATAATTTATGTAATGATATGATTTTACTTGTACTATGTACGCTAATTTTAACTAAATTAAGTTGGGACGGTAAAAAAATATTATATTAAAAAGACAATAATTTGAGCAAACGCATAATATATGCCTTGTTGAATATGTATACCTTTTCATTTCAACTTTTAACGTCATTTTTACATTCGACTTTCATTTTGAGTTTTGACCAGTTAACATTATTTCAGACCTTGTTTTAATAAAATATTAGGCTTATAAAATAAACAAATATTTGCATGACACGTCCAAGTATAACATCCCTTTATTATTTTATATTATCGAAATCACTTTTTAATTCTCCTTTTTGTGAAAGACTCGTATTCTAAGTATTGTATTCATTTTATATTGAGTGGTGGTAGTTCATCAATTGTATATAAAAGCTATTGTAACATTAGTAATTTTGTGTCGATGAACATTGTCAACTTAGTATAAAAGTTCTCGTATTTATTTTCAGTTGCCACAAAGTTAACATCTTGAGTTTGCCACTATTTAAAAACGTGAAATTGTGAAATTTTCAATCACACATCGTTAAAAACATTCAAAGGTTGGACATTTCTTACGTGCCTCAAATCTCTTCAGTCCGTCACGAAAATAAAATTTGCCTAGTGTTTAAGTCTTTTGTTCTATGCACCTTTTTGTTTATCAAACAACTAGTGTTTGAAATTAGTAACTTTAAATTTAATGAATGAGCTCTCCGATATTGTTGATGTTATAAACATTTAAAGGTAATGTGATTTAGTTTTTGAATAAAATGTAAGGTGACTAACATCCAAATGCTATACACCAATCGGGATGACGTGAGAAGATATATTATGAATAATCGGATAGGTTTTATTACTTGTTTATGGAATGTTAATGCCTTAATGGCAGTCATTGTGGTCCATTTTCTACCAACTAAAGGCTATTAAACTACACAACCATATAATAAAACTAAGTACCACTCTTCTAGAATTTTTTAAGCCATCCCCACAGACCTTAACATCAATACACCCCATGATCCACACCACAATGAGTGGTACTTAGCCTTCTTGTCCATGACTACTAAATAAGCATCACGAACCTATTCATGATGATCTTAGATCTAAAGAAATTCGAAACATAATTAGTTGAGAAAAATGTCACTTCCAAACGATGCGAATTCATGTAATATTGTAGACAAAATATTAAAATAGTATAAACAGTATGAGATATAAAGTTATAGTTGTTTTGACTTTGCTATTAAAAAAATTAATAGACATGATGATATAGGTAGGGTTATGGTTAAATTGGAATAATGACAAATCAATAAAAATTTCTATTAAAGAAGTTTTAAGTCATTTTATTTGGTCAATTGATTACAAGTTTTGTTTAATTAATTCTATTTATTTAAGTAAATGCAATAACCTACTTTCTTTTTGACATTGCATCCCTAAATTTGCAATAATAATAATAATAATAATAATAATAATAATATAATTTATTCAATAGTGGATCCCTAAATTTACAGTTTGTATATTAACCATGCTTTATACTTGGGGATTGCGGTTGGTAAATTCACACACAAGCCAAGTTATAAAATAAAAAATATGCCCACCCTTGAACCTCAAAAGTCAAAACACGATCTTTTGAACACCCCTAAAAGTGGGGCTGTGGAATGGATATGATCGTATATTGAACTATGTGTTGATTCATATGTTTGTTTTGTTGTAGATAATGTTTGCATTAATAATATTTGATTGATAATGAAGGTATATTTATCAGAATAGAGCATTGGTTGCTATTTAGTGATATTAAATCTGAATGCCAATAATTCAAGGGTTTTAACGTGTTTAATTATTAACGTACCACATCAACAAAAGTACAATTATGAAAATGAGACAAAAATGTATAATTTCTAATACGAGACAAAAATATATAGTAACCAAAACAAGAAAAAGAATGTATACTGTTTTACCAAAATAACCATTTTGGTGACAATTACACAATGGAACATTGTATAAAGATATTAATGTTTTCAGATGTTTATGTAAAAAATAATTAAAGATGAATAATCTTGAAAGAAGAATATATTCTTGAAAATGACACTTTTTTTAGGGTGTAAAAGATGATAGGGGTCTCAATTCAACTCATTTGTTTAAGAGCATATCAAGTCTTACTTTCAAGTCATATATGTATAATTTATTTATTTTTTAACATAACTATGTAACATTTATTTTGTAATAATATAATATAGCATAATATATTTATATACAATATTTGCCCTTTAAAATGTGAGATGCTATTAGAGAGATTTTAGGTAGAAAAGTTTGTTGTTTATGAAAAAATAATAAAAAGTAAAAATTGTGTTTAGGTTTAGGCGTTTAGCAGCCTAGTGTCTAACCAACTCTTTTAAACCAAAAGGCTTTTAATCTAGTGGTACTCATATGTTAAAGAGTGTGTTAGCTGTCGTTTTAACAAATAAACTAAATTAATTTGGAGTTTGTTTATTCAATGTACTTTCGCTTAGCATGAGGTTCGATTCTTCGCCTTTAGTGAGTACTTTGTTAACAGCTTGACTTATTTACTCAAGTTTCATTTATATATTTTACAATAGAAAAAAGTCACTATAGTGCATATAATGAAAATCACATATAATGTATAGGTTGCTACTGTAAGGATTAAATAGTGACATATACATGTTATTGTAACTGTCATATATAAAATGATTACGTAACTCGTATAATTCATACTTTTTTTACCTCTCAGTCTCGCTGTATACAAATATCATTTTCTACTTATAAATAAGTTTTGAATCAAACGTGTGCCGGTGATATATTTTACGCAACAATTTTATAATATTTAACAGATACTTCAAATACTACCATCACTTGTTAATTTCAAAATAAATTTGAACTGAAGCACAAATCCCTATCAAATTTTGAATAATTATTTAAGGTTATTTCAAATATTTGAATAAATATAAACAATTAGTCATGAACCTTTCAATGGAATAAAAATTGGTTAGTATTTAATGCGTGGTACGATAAACTTTATTAAGTCATAGGAATTGATTTACACTGGAATTTTTAATTAGTGTAACTATTAATGCGTAAATTATTGGAGTTTGGACAATCTGATCAGCTAATTAGAATCACCTAGGAAAATCTAAGGGAATAAAAAGCAAATAGTTATAGATATAATACAATATAATATATTGGTTTTTATAAATAATAATTTTTGGAAATGATATATTTTTATAACAAAAACCAAAGTGACGGGTAGGCGTAGGCCAGCAAAATCCCCTTTCGGTGGCTCCCATCAGCATAACATTTGATTCTATAAATAATTAAATAAGGTAAATGAATCCATAATATATAAGTTAAACTAGGTTAGGTACCCGTGTATAAGACGGGTTTAACAAATATAATTTTATACACGGGTTTAACAAATATAATTTTATAAGTTCAAAACATTCTAAATATCAATAATAAAAAGTCGGGGTAAAATTTGGGTGTTAACTAAGACAACCTGATTCACTGCAACGTGAAGTAAATGAACTTACCTTTGGCTGTAGAAATTTTGATACCATTAACATCAATTTCGGCCGTAGAAATACTATATAAATTCCTTATGGATTCTAACCTAGGCAAGAAAAGTATTTATACAGTAGTGTAAGAAATATAGTAACTATATCTTTAAAACCAAATAAAGAAACTGAAAATATGGACAAAGACTAAAAATTATCTCAATTGTTGTTTCCAATTTCGACTAAAAAGGTAGGTACATTACAATTATATATATTTTTTACTAATAGATATAATGCCACTAACAAAGCATTAAACTTAGTTGCACTTATACAAAGGAACCTTCCAATTTCATTGGCAGCAGCAACGTGACATCCGTTTTAGCATAGAAGCCACCTATTTCAGTTAGGAGAAAAAATAATAGATAAAATAGGTTGCACTTATGATTTGCTAACATCGTTATCCAGTGTTATACGATACAAAATGGTTGTTGTTCCCTAAATAAAGACAAAAGTGCCCGTTGAAAACTATATCCAAATCATCGTATTATCTTTTATTCATTTGTTTGTATAAGCTTTATGATGCGTAAAAAGGTCGTTGTAGCTAAAGTCGAGCCTATCTATAACGATCATGTAGTAGAAGAGTGTTCATTATTTTGATATCATTACATTGTAAATTATGTGATTTAATATTAAATAGAAAATAATTTTAAGAAGAATGACCTTATTCTTAAGGAGTTAAAGCTCATAACACCAACTTTTGTTGTAGAACTCTGTTATGACACCAGAGGACAAGAGCAAACAAATTTAGGGGGTGTTTGTGATTGCTTATTTTAAAAAATTTATGACTGATTAACTTTTGAAATGTTAAAAAGGTCTTTGGTATTGTGTAGAACACATGTTAAAATAGATAAATTTATTTAAACTTAAGATAATGCGAAATGTAAAAAAATATTTTCAACATATAAAAAATATAATATATGGTAAAATAAATTATACAATACACAATATGCAATAAAAAGTTGAAAATTCATAGATTTCTAAATATTTCTTTGTATATAATATTTGTAATTAATATTATATAACTTTAATTGTAATAAGCAAGGTAATGATTACACTTTGTTAAAATTTGTAATTTTATAATTCATATTAAAATTAGTAGTTTCATTTTGTTATTTGTTTCAACTCTATATAATGGAACACATAACTGACCATGTGTTGTTGTCTCAAAACAAACAAACAAACCATCTAAAGTCGATTGGCGTTAGTTTTATTAATCTTCATTACAAACCAAGCATTAAGTGAAAATTTCTTCATTTGAAATTTGAAATTAATTATTTTTATGTAAATTAACGTGAAAATTCATTAATTATAAAAGCTTAATATTAATAACTAATACAATATAATTATATAAGACTAAACAATATATTTATGTTGGTTTTAAATTTTTTAAACCAAGAAACAATTATTAAAAGAGAAAATAACATATCAAATAGAAAAAAAATAAAATATGAAACAATTAATAAGAAAAAGAAATATATATTTAATGAGAGGGATGTGAAAAAATTTTGTAAGAATCACTCCTGTGTAATAATATATGACATAAAACCCGTGTAGAACACGGGTTATAATAAATAAATTTATTTAAATAATAACTTATTGTCAAATACAAAAAATATGTTTAAAAGATATATGGACATAATATATGGCAGAATAAATTACACATTACACAATATGAAAATAAAAAGTTGTTAAAAATTCATAAATCTTTAAATATTTTTTTGTATGCAATATTTGTAATTTTAACCTCTATATCAAAATTAGTAGTTTTATTTTGTTTTTACTTTCAACGTTATATAGCAAAACATAACTTACCATGCGTTAAAACAGTTTGTCTATAAAACAAATCAACCATCTATAATGATTTGCCTTAGTTTTTACTAATCTTTATTGCAAAACAAACATAAAGTGAAAATTTTTTCTTTGAAATTTGAATTTAATTATTTTATCTAAATCAATATGAAAAATCGTTACTTGTAATGGCTTAATATTAATAACTAATACAATATATTTATATAAAACTAAATAATATATTTATGTTAGTATTAAAATTTTTAAATCAAAAAATAATAGAAAAAGAAATAAAGTTATATATAAACTATTAATAAGAAAAAGAAATGTATTTATTAAGAGATAGGTGGAAAAATTTTGTAAAAAATTATCTTGTACGATTCCATGTGACATGAAGAAACTTTTATTTATTATATAGTATAAATGAGAGAGATGTGGGAAAATTTTGTAATGATCACTCATGTGTAGTAACATATGCCATTAAGACCGTGTAGAACACGAGTTATAATAAATAAATTTATTTAAATATAACACAATGCGAAATAAAAAAATATGTTCAAAAGATATAAAGTATAATATATGGTAGAATAAATTACACATTACACAATATAGAAATAAAAAGTTGTTGAAAATTCATAAGTCTTTAAATATTTTTGTGTATACAATATTTGTAATTTTAACCTCCATGTTGCGTTAAAACAGGTTGTCTCAAAAACAAATCAACCATCTATAGTCTATAATGATTGACCTTAGTGTTTATTCATCTTTATTGTAAAACAATCATAAAGTGAAAATTTCTTTATTTGAAATTTGAAATTAATTATTTTTTCTAAATTAAATGAAAAATCGTTACTTATAATAGCTTAATATTAATGACTAATACAGTATATTTATATAAAACTAAATAATATATTTATGTTAGTATTAAAAATTTTAAACAAAAAAATAAGTATTAAAAAAATAATAGATAAAAAAGAAAAATAAGTTAAATATAAATTATTAATAAGAAAGAAAATGTATTTAATAAGAGAGAGAGGTGGGAACACTTGGTAAGAAGTTATTTTATGTGATGCCATGTGACATTAAGAAACCTTTATTTATCATATAAGGTAAATGAATCCATAATATATAAGTTAAATGTCTTGTATACCTTAAGACTTTGAGAAATTTTTGTGAAATGATGGATGGTTTAGTGAAAATGAGTTTTTATTATTTTAGTATGATTAACTATAAAACTATCTGCATCAGTTCAGAGCAATTTTTTTCACACACACATGTTATATCAGTTTTTCATTCACTCTTTCCATAAACACTTTTTACCTATAACAATAACATATTTGTTCTTACAAGAAACAACCGTATAATTTCCACGCCACCAATTTAGAGGACCCACCAACCATCATTCTTCACCATCCATGAGAAAGGATCTTTAAGGATGGATGGTCTCCACCTCAACTTACACAATACTTGCATTTTCCATTATTCTCACAAATCACCTTCACATAAGCCATGGATGACTCTGATATGGAAGGTCTAAGTTATTGCTATATACATAGAGGAGTCTCTTAGTGATTCTCTTAAGGAACTAACTTAAAGAAGGTTTAAAAAATATCGTTATAATTAGGGGTGTTATTCGGGTTGTATTTTCAGGTTTTGAGTTTCTCTGGTTGGATTCATCGGGTTTGAATTTTGAGTACTCATACCCGACTCTAATCACCCATGGTTACTTGGGTTCAAGTTATTCGGATTCGGGTTTTATGAGTATGGGTTAATCGGGTTTCGAGTATTTGACCAAAAATTCAAGCAAGTATATCATCTTTAATTTTTAACCTACCCAAGCAAATAACAAATCACATAATCCAAAATACACAATCCTTTAACAAGTCACATTAAACTGATCAAAGGTGTGTCACCTTAACTCTAATCAAAGATGAATTTTCTTATTAAAGATACATATAGTTATAGGATAACATGTATTTTCCTTTTTATATGTAAGGCAAATTATATATATTTCTAAAACATGCTATATAATAAAACTAGCATGATGTAATATGAAAATTGAAAATTGTCTCCTTAAACTACGTGATATTTAAAAACTAACATAATTTATTGTTTTTTTTATTTACATTTGAGGTATCACACTACCTATCATTTGAATAGGCAGTGATTTTCATTAAATATGTTAAGGTAAGATATGTAATAATTGAAAAGAAGACCAGTCAAACGGGTATTCGAGTTTTTTGGGTTTACTCGAAACCCATTAAAAAATATTTGGTACTCGACTCGTATTAGTTTAGGTTGTACTCGAGTTTGTTAGATTCGGGTTCGAATTTCATGAGTGCAGGTACTTTCGGGTTCGAATTAATAGTTATTCGAATTGGGTTTTGGGTTACAGATAAAAATGATAATTCTTGTTATAAACGCACAACTTGTTTTCCATCTCAGTCATTTGTAGTCTCATAGCATTTACAATTTTTTTACCACTAACTAAATCTCACATTCAACTAGTGAAATTAAAGATATAGGACTCCAAAAGTAGGATGATACGGTTTGGACGAGTATAGGTAATTCCAATTTTATACCCGACTCAATATCTATTGCATAACTACCCATCGAATACTCTATATGCCGACGACTCGATGAGCATCATGCATAGTCATTATTTGTTTTAAAAAAATATTCATTTTGATATAAGTTCTAAAAGAAAAGTTCATATTCCACATGCACAATGAATCTACTGAAATGAACCATTAACCAGACTAAGTTAATGAAAAAACTAAAATTAAAATGTTTCAGGATTTATGTCGGGTGCATGGTTGGGATAAGCAAGTATATCTTCTCAGGTAGTCAAGTCGTGTATCATTAAATCTCATACCTATAATTTTTTTTACATAAAATTAATCCCATAAGCTGTCCCAAATGTTTAAGTGAATAACTATGATTAAATGAATTGATTTCTAATAACTAATTATTTGATATGAGTATAATAAAGATTTAAAACTTTAATCATATCCCCAAGATTAAGGATATTACCTCCTAAAATCATGTGGCGATGAAGGTTAAAATAGTAAACAGTCACGAAGGGAATGTGATGAGTCCGCGTAGGGAGCATCATTAATTAAAAGCACGTGGAGACAGCCCCCATATTTTAGGTACACCTTTCTCCTTATTTACTTTCACTGTCACGATCAATACTTCAACCGTGACCCATATAGTTGTTTTTAAGAATGACTAACTTTAAAAGGATTCAGTTTTAATCAGATGACCGAGTGATTTATTGGTATGGTGTATTGGTGTTTATTTCCTCTATACAAAAGTTGTGAATTCAAATCGTTGTAAGTGTAATGCTAGATAAGTTAAGTTAAAAATAATATTGTTGAATCTCTTAAATATGGTTTATTTGAACATTTGCAACAACGAATTAGTAGACCAAAGGAATAATGCTTTAGCAGGGACTTTCTCTAAGGAGTTTAACCATCTCGAGTATTGTTCGTGATCAGAATTCAGAGCGTAAGTGACCTTTTATCAATCGGTCATTCAAATATAGAAACAATGAATTAGATGAAAAGAAGAAAAATATTAATAAGTAAAAGTTCAAGTATTAACTTAAACTATTTAATTATAAATATCAGTTTGTAAACTGTAAGTACTAATTAAAATATTATAGATTTAAATGAAATTTTAGATCAAGATAAGAAACATGCTTTTTCCACAATTCTTTGCATCTCAGTTCTAGTTGTGTGCTTAATTACGAGTCCGACTTAAGCAATTTCATTATTGCAGATCCATACGCAACATAAACTTATTGTTTAGGAAAGGAAATTACCCAACAAATAAATAAAACCTTTATAACAAATTAATATACAAATAAATTTATTATTTTAATACCTTAAATAGCAAAGCCAAGTATCGTATACTTACCTTATATAGCAATTAGCAAGCTTAAGTATTATGTTTATACAATGCATAACGATTTTGTATGTGTGTAAATAAGTATATGTAACAAGCTTGTATCTACTTCCCATTTAAATATACGCCAAACTTAAGTACTATGCTGTCATTTCCGTTTAAGCACACAAAGAAAACAATTAACACACCAGTTCATGACATATATGTATTAAATTTACGAGTTGAAAGCTCATTAATTTATTAGGTTGTTCGTTGTGGGAGACGCCATAGCTCATAGACCCCCCTTGTTAAACCACGCGGTGCAAATCAAAGGTCGTCAACATGGTCCCTCTTCTCGTTAACCTGATAGTACCCAAACGGCTTAAAAGGTGGGGTCCATCCCTACTAACAACCAATCAAATAAAACAATCTAGTTAAACCTAGTTCACGATTAACCCACCAAGGTTTGTTGAAGGGAGAGCTAGTTAAAGCTCATTGTCTACATGGCATTGACATAGCGTTGATTTGACGCTTTAACTAGTCTTTACTAGTTAAATGACACAATAGTGGGATGTTGACACGTGAGCTGAATTATAAGTTCTCAAAAATAGCAATATATAACTTATCTCATCCGATAAAACGGCAAGTGATCTTTCCATAATTGACGTATAGGAGTTTCTATAACCAATGTAAACACTAACAATAACATTATTTTATGTTCACATTAGTCATATTTAAGCTCACTGTGACCTTACTTCTGTCCCACATAAAGTTAGGTATATCAAGTTACATCAGTTTTAATAGGTTTTAATTTATCGACAATTAGGAAAGGAAAACGAATGTATATGCACTTGGCGAAAATAAGAGCTATTTATATCTCAAAAATACATTATTCGCTATCAACTTGATTTTTAACTATAAGAAGCAGTTACCAAAAACTCACGAGACCTCGCCAATACATTGTTAAGCACGTGAGCTATTGTGCCAATGATTCCCAGCCCAATGAGTTGAGGTCAGTGACGGAGCCACATAGACCACACCGGGTTCGGCCGAACCCGGTCATTTTCCGGTTTCGTATATGACTTATAGGTATGATTTAACGAGCGAACCTATTCTTTTTCAATGAGCGAACCCAATAACACGAAATCTCCGGAAACATTTTACCATTCCCCCTCGAAAAAACAACAGACTTGAATTTTAGAGAGAGACAACAGTGTCGTTTTCTTCAGCTAGTTTGTCGTTGTTTTTGTGATATAGTGGGAATTTGTTATAATAGCGATATTGTGTTTTATTTATTTGGCCGAATGACTGCCCATTAGGCCCGAAAAATTTGACGGCGGAAATAATCAAGTACCGAAAAATTCCGAACCCACAGGAAAAAATTCCTGTCTCCACCACTGGTTGAGGTGAGACACCCATAAACTTTATTTAAATATATGAAAGGTCTTGAGTTCAAATCATACATGTGACATAAATTTAGAGAGTTTCAGGCTCTCCAAAAAGTTTTCTCACTTGTGATTAATTCCTTCTCGGGATGGAATGGAAATGATCAGTGATCCAAACAACCGTTAAAAAAACATTATTATTGTTTACATGCTTGTTTCTAGAATTTTATAAAGACTTATTGCAAAAGGTCATCCCATTGAACAAAGCATTATATGCGTGGACTTTTGCTGAAGAATCTAAGAAGCAAATGTCGGCTGTCGACCCAAAACGAAGAAAGTGATTCCACATTAGGTGGTGCACTATAATAATATATATGATAGACCTTTTTCTTATTTTACAAATTATATTTTAATAAATAAAGAGTTCTCAACATTGTTTTTTTTTTTGAAACGACCAACTAAGTAACGCCGGGTACTCCGTACACGGCCTCCATTGGCTAAAGGTAGCCCGAGTCGGCCACGAGTCCGGACGGACGGAGCCCCTAGCGGTCCACCTATTGAGGGATTCCTCGGATAAAACCCGACCCCCACGTCCGCCAAACGACACGACAGCGAGGAGCTGTAAAACCGGGTGAGATCAGGACTCGAACCCCGGCAAGCCAGGGTCATCCCTCATATCTCCCATATAAATTGGTGATAGTAAGGTTTGTACCTCTCAATAATAAAATGAGTTCTCAAGAGTGTTTTACCTTTCAAATCATTGTAACAGTATCTTTTTTCTTTGGTCAAATAAACATATACAACATACTTTGAACAAGCTATTGTTATAAATAACTTGTATTATTTATTTATCTCAGATTTCACCATACTCTGTATTTTGATTATTCAAGCAATGTAGTTTCTTCATTTGATGTAAAATTAACTTAGATTAAATTGAGTTTCTTGTGATGGGTCATGTTTCATCGTCTCTAGTTTCTTACTATTGGAGGTTTATTTCTTTTTAATATAATTCTTGCCGTTAAAAAACGTAGCTTTAATTGAAAATACCGTTTGATTGATTTCATTAAACATAGGTTCCGCATATATTTATTGTGTTTAAATTGGATTATGTTTTGAGAGGGTTCGGGTTGATTTTTGAGTGAGTTTCAGATAGAACTGATTTTTGTTGCGTTACATATGACTTATAAAATTTTAGAGACGGCCATGCTGCACACCATGTATACTAAGGTAATGCAATATGTAATTTTTGGTCAACTGCTTCTAGCCTTCTGGATCTGGAATGACCTTTTTGGTTTGCCAATTAGTGAACTTTTATAACTTTTAATGGAGTTACAACGAATTAGGTAGTATCAGAAATTATCTATTTTCAAAAGTCAAATTTGCATAAGTTTTGTTAATGATAAGTTATAAACGTGCAAGTATCAGTTTAGACTTTCTAACTTGACTTAAATAAAGAAAATTTGTTAGAATTATCTCACATATATTATGTAAAGCTTCTTTCTTTTTCTTTTGTGTTTCTGATATCATAAGTTTTACAACTTTATGTTTAGAAAACTATACGAATAGTCCTTGCTACTTAAGGATGTTGTTCAGCTTCGAGTAGTTCGAATTGAGTTATTCGGGATTGCCGTGCATGATATTGTATCTAATAAACTAATCGTATCACCTTTGGAGTTTGGGTTCGTCGTGTTTAGGTTGTTCGATCATCGGGTTCGTTGGGCCGGGTGGTTCAAGTTTGGACATTTAAAAAAAATTTTATATTTAAGTTCACATGCTACACTTTTGGTCCGAAAGATTTCAACCTTCATGTTGTTTGAAAAGTTAATATAATTGAAGACAAAAACATAGTCATCATACTATTAAAGTTAACGTGTATTCACGAATTTTAAATAACACTTCAAATGCTGAACATATGTAGTCTGCGTTAATCCATTTCGAGTTATTCAGGTAATTGATGTTAAAAGGTTTAACTGAAACCTGACCCTAATAACAATTAGTTTTCAGGTATTCGGTTTACAAGTTTGTTTGGGTAATAAGGTGAATGTAAAATTGGGTTAGGTCGGGCTAATCAAATATGGGTAAATACAAGCATATGCATAAAATAAGCTTACAATCGGGCTTATTTTAAAAACCCTAATTCATGGATCGACAGCATTTTATCTTTTTAACTATTTCGTAAACTATTCATATTTTTCAACTTTTATAAAGTAACAAGATCATCTGATGAAAGATGACAACACACAAAAGAGTAGTACACAATTGACAAAGCACGCAGTACAACCCTAAAAGCACAAGTTCTCCCGAAAATGTAATATTATAAATTTGTCAAAAAATAAATATAATATATGCATATTTTAAATATATAGATTGTAAGCTTATTAATATTCTTCATAAAATTTCAACAAATTACCAACTATGCTTCTATCTCCTTTAATTATATAAATTTTAAAATGTTGTCATGTAATAGTATTTATTTTTCTTATATTATAATTAGTTATACCATATTAAAACCTAAATAGTTTACTGAAACAAATAAATTAGTTATAGTAAATATATATAAAAATTGATGGTCGATCATGTGAGAAATATAAAGATATTTGTGAGATGAAACTATTGATCGGAAAAAGTTTATAGAAAGTTCTATATTATGTGGTGTTGATGTGTCAAATTATTATTAAGTTTATAAAAGGGTTTTTTGAACGGAAAAGGGTTTTAACTTTCCTTTAAAAGTCCATAATAATAGAAGTCCTACCACAATAAAACATGATTATTGAACCTATTATTAAAGGGGTTCATCATTAATAGAATAGAATAATATAAAAGAGAAGAAAAACGTAGGCATATGGACCAATCATCATGAATACGGACAACAGCATTAGCATAAGATCTAGCAAAAAAACAATATTTGTCCATCAATTATTCAAAGATATAATATAAGTAGTTTACATATTTTTTTTTCATGTCTAACAATACGCATAAATAAGTTTATTATTGACAATTATTGTACTTGACTCGAGAAGACATTTTTATTTATTGAAACATACTTTCGTCGGTCTTATTATATACAAACAAAAACAAAAGGTTCAAATATACGCGGTTAATGCAATTTTGATTACTACGTTGCCAACCGTATGATTGAACTTAAACGAGTAGTGACACACATTACGGAAATTCAACTATATATTTAAAGTTTATTTTAGTTTAGCATTCTTAATAGAATAATCTACAATACTATTAAAGCAATAGCTATTTTCAAAAATAACATTTATTCTCATAATTTTTTGTTAATAAAATAATTTAAAATTCAAATTAAATTGTATAATTCAACTTAATAAAATAATACATGTGCTTCTTAATAATTTCGGTTTTTCTTCAAAGTTTCATGGTAATTATTTTTTATTTTGATTTCATTTCGGTTTTAGCTTTTATAAATTTGTTTCGTTTGAGTTTGATTTGTTTTAGTTTCGTTTTAGATGAGTTTAACTTTATTCAGTTTTTTGTTTCGGTTTTTTACAGTTTTTGTTTTTGGTTCCGTTTCAGATTTATCGGTTTTAGTTTTTCAATATCATTATGGTTTTTGTTTTAGTTTTAATTGTATTTAGTTTTATTTACGTTTTGGTTTTGGTTTTTTTTTCAATTTAGTTTCGTTTCAATTTGTATTTAGTTTATTCGATGTTTGGTTTATAGTGTCTATTGAAAAATAAAAGAATATAAAGAGTTCACAAATTAAGTGAAATGTTCACATGAGTTTCAACTTCAAGTGGGTTGAAGTCATTGAGGCTTTATATATATATATTTTTATCTTCACAACCAGTAATAATGAATTCGCATTTGGTAGGAAGAATTTCAAAAGCTAAGAACGTTGTATCTGTTACCCTTCAGTTTTCTTTTTAATATTCAAGTGTGTTATTTCAATTTTCATTTATGAAAATGGGTCAATTTAGAAATGTTTCGATTTGCTTTGGCTCGACCAAAACGGGTCATTTTAAAAGAGTATCAATTTAGTTCTGGTCAACAAGTCAATATAAAAAGGTATTGATTCCGTTCGGGTTTCAACGGGTCTTTTTAAAATCGTATCGATTTGGTTCGGGTCATACCGGGTCAATTTTAGAAGATATCGATTTGGTTCGGGTTAAATGGGTCATTCTCAAAACGTATCGATTTGATTATGGTAAAAAACATGTCATATTAAAAAGTTTCGATTCAATTATGGTTCTTAAGTGTGCTTTGGGTCGACATGCTTCAATTTATTATGATGCAATACTTTTTATATGAAATGTAAAAACAGTTTTCATAATCGGTTAGTCACTATGTTTGTTAGATTGGTGTATGAATGTTTATGTCATCAACTGTGTTCCCGGCCCAGGAAGAAAAGAAGTCTGAATCATTCTTGGATGCCTATCGGGAATCTTTCCTAGATGCTTATTTCTGATTTGCGTGCTTTTCAGAATAATGTTAGTGAAGTTTGTTTGTTTTATATTAATATTATTTTTTAAATTTTATGACAAGTTTTAAATTTCCTTCGTAAACATTCTACTATGTAAAATCATTTTTTGTAAGTTTATGTATTTCAGTACTTTGTTTGCATATGAATATGAATTACAATTAAAAATCATGTTGCTGTCTCAAAAAATATATTAAAAAATAACTTGTCGTTTAAAATTATATATGTGTTTACTTGACGATCTCTATATTTTCACCCGTGTCGTACACGGGCTAATAACCTAGTAACTTGTATGTTACTCAATGCTATGGAACACACCCTTGCAAGGTAATATATCACAATTCATAAATGCAAGTTGGAAATAATCTAACATCTAACATCTAATAATCTAACATCTAACAATTATATTAAAGCAAGATAAAGTATTCACATGGCATTCAACTAGTCCATCCACCTAGGTTGCCACCTCATCAATTTTCCTAAAATACAATTTCCACATAATTATTATCTTTTATATTTTATTCAAAACTCCTTGAAACATCCTAGGAAACATAGACCCATATTTTTTTTATAACCCGGATTAGTCATTGAATATATTCTGACCTGTTTCCATTTTTAATTCCATCTCCATCAACCTTAATCTCACGCACTCTGATTTCCATCGTTGACGCTCTGAATCGCCGATCATCTCAATCGTAAACACGGTAGTTCTGAACCTACATCTTAATTCTATGTGAAGATTACTCAAAAAGTCAAAATCCATCAATATGTTTCTGATTATTTAGGTTTTGTAGATTATGTTGATTAAATCTTTAAATAGAAGGAATATTGATTCAAGACGGGTGATTGTCGCTATGTTGTTTATGTTTTGTATCAATTTATACACACGATTTCGTGTATGTTAACGTTACTGTATTACCATCAATCTTTTTAGGTTAATTTAGAGTTTTTAGATTGAATCAATTTAGGGTTTTTAAGTTTTGAGTTTTTTTTTTCTTCAGAAAAATAGGTTTTTTACTTATTAACTCATTTGACACTAAGGTTTTTAGAGGAATCACCATACAATTGCTGTTTAAGATTATAACAAATAAATCCATCGCTCTGTTTATCATAATTTAGAGATTGTATATTCAATGGATTTTTGGTTTTCTTTTTTTTTTTCCCAGTTAAAACAGAGGCCATTTTTGTGCTTTAAGTTAAACTTTATTTTGTTATTATATTTGTATATTTTATGTTTATAACTTATATCTGTAATTAATTATCTCATATTAGGACATCCCAAAAATTAAGTTATAAAAATAATGTTGATCAATATATCCAAATTCGTTAAAGATCTTATTATAGTATGTAAAGGTTATCTTTATACTATTTAAATATATGAAAATTTATTTAAAATAACAAGCTTTGGATATATTTAATTTTAATGATTTGAAATTTGAAAATACTATTTCTCCTAAAAATAACAGGCGCTGACTTTTAAATTTTCTTAAGTTTTGCGTATAATTATTCTTCAAATTATTATGACATTTAAACTCTTTCTATTTTTACAAACTTTACTATTTAATATATAAGATACATGCAAAGACAAATTCTTCGCATTGTTTTCAGTATCTACATCTCAAGTAGCAATGTAAGTTATTCATTCAAAATTTCTTTACCTAATATATAATTACATCTCATTGTTATGTATATTTATGGTCCAAACACTATGTTTTCACCTTTCAATTAATATATGTGTTTTCCTTAGACTCATGATATGATTTAGGTGGTTCTTTTTATGCTTCAAAGAACTGAGTATGAAGCTTTTAGTTTTTTTTTTTAATTTTAATTTTATTATTATTATTGCATCTGTATATATGGTGTTACCATATTTAGCATGTAGAATTTGTGAAGAGTAAAATTTCTTTTTGTTGTTAAGATAAAGTTGACTAAAACCTATTTGCGTGAGCATAAAGATTGTTATAATGATGTTTTAAAAATTTATTTCAATTTTTATCAATATTCGGTGTTAATTTTGCCTCCTTTTACATTTTAATTAATAATTAGCATGTAATTTTGGATAAAAGTATCAATTTTGTGCAGGGGCAAAACATTGATTTAAGTGTTGATTAAATTAGTAGTTTATGTTAAGGCCAAAATGCTAATTTATGAAAATGCATTGTATATATGTGCAAATCAAAATCTGTATGTATGTGTAGTATATGTATGTTGCAGGTGAGTGTATTCATATGTGTAGGTGTGTGAAAGGATAATTTTTTTATGTCCATACGTGTTGCTTGACACGGTTTTTTTTAAACAAATGCTTATATAATGATGATAAGTTTTGGTTTATAGGTTGGATCAACAATTGAAGAAGGGTTGGTGTGCATCATATTTGACAAACGAAAAAGTAAAACATTCACATTTAAGTACCACTAAGAAGAAATGCGATCTATACAGTCAAATCTCTTTTTGTCTTGTAAGATGTCTTTGTTTTTAATCCTACTTATTGTTATGAATAACAGTATACAATAAATCCAAGGAGGACAAAAATATCATGTGTAATCTTATTGTATATTATATTCTCACATAATTTTATCACTTTTTTTTTCTTAGCACTAAATCATAAAAACATATTTTGAACTAAAATGCGTAATGTATATTTAGGTGTTATCTCATGTATTAATGGGTATCCCGAAAGATGGGTCCGCCATGCCTTTAACCACACTCATAGAAGCATGTTTAAGAACCGATTTAACATCTATTCATGGAGTTTTGGTGAAAGTACTATACAAATGATGAAGATGCTGCAACTGCAGTCTGATTCATTGACTTTTTTTTTGGTATTTTGACTTACTGGTATGCTTTACTTTCACTTTTAAAATCAAACTTTTAATGAGTATATGGTTCATCGGTTTGGATTTGGGGTGTGGTTTGGCACCCTCAGTTTTGTAATGCATTAAATGTTTAATGCATTTTATATTATCAGTTGAATGTGCTCTTTATAAAGTAAATGACATCTCTGCATTCATGAATGCAGAGGATTTCAAATGGATACATGTTAGCTTCAATAAGTGGGATTTGGTGAGCCAACACTTAACAATAAGGAAGTTGATTCAACCACAATATTTGGAAACAAATACTACATTCAATGGTAAGTCCGATATATACTTTTTTCAATATGATTGTTGGTCGATCGATAGTATTATCTTTTGCTAATTATGTCTTGCATTACCATGAGAGAATGTAGAATTGATTTAAATTTATTTTATTTTAACTTAGAGTTTGAGGAAAGAATGCATGACGTATAAACGAAGCCCGAGTCATTTGATAAATGACGATTTTCTTGAAAGCCATAAACAAAAGGTGGTTGTTGCGTTAAAATGAATGGAGAACTGGAATTTGTGTGTTAATTCTTACGATGTATATAATATTATTTGAACATTTATAGTGGTTTTCTCTTACTGTGATTATTTGTCAAATTTAATCTCACTACATGAGCTTCAAATTTTGTCCGAACATCTGAATCAAAACAATACTAATTCAATATTTCCCATAATACCTCCTGTAGCAAACAAACTTAAAACTACAACGTTGACTGTAAGAAGTCAAACCGTATCTCCCATCTTGCAAATATTGATTAAAAACCCAAACACATGTGACCCGCAAGACTTGTAACTTTTCTTTGACCCGGGACATTTTCTGTGAATAAAAATTGTCTGTCAACTATAACCAATAAAACCAGTTATTTGGTTTTTGGCAATGCACTGGATATCTTACTTTTTTTCATAATTCTACTTTATGACTATAAACTAAAAAAGTAGACAATACCGTACTATATAGATTTTGAAGAATTTCATTCTGGAAGTGCACTTTAATTTTAGCTGGTCGCATTAATTTGACCATCTGGTGATGTGATGTATTATATTAATAGGTAAAATTTTGAAACATGTATAAATTGTCCAAATTGTATTTTGGTATTGGCAAAATGACACACTAATCACTCAAATAAACATTAGTTATTTTGGACCATAACTGTTTTAAACTGACTTGGTCTATTTTGTACAAACGTAACTCTTTTGATAAATTTGTATATGTTTTGTTGGATGCAGGCATGAGGAATAATAAATTTTTTATATTCTTAGTTTTATAAAACATAAACTCTGATGCCTAGATAATATATTCACTAATTATTTTTCTTATTAATATGTTGACAATTGGTAAATAATAAATAGCTATTATTAACAATATTGTTCTGCTGATACCTGGTTAAAAATCAAAGATCATTCAATTTTTAAACATCTTTTTTATTCACGTTTAAATATTTTCCACCCGTGCAGCGCACGGGTCTATATCCTAGTATGCAAATATTGTAACATGCAAGCCCCATGTAACACAATGACAAATAATAATATTACCAAGTATATTGTAACATGTAAGCACTAGATAACACAATGACAAATTGATCATATTTAGGAGTGTACATTGTGTTATATACCTTGTTTAAAGTCGGTATAAACCGGCAAAAAATAAAAAGAATAAATGTTTAAAAGGAGGGAAAAAAGAGTAGCATTTATTTTGGAAGATTTGAATGTTTAGAAGAGATCAACTTTCTTCTTAAGATGATCCTGCTTCCATCTTGGTAGCCCATAAAACTTTTCCTTTGGCATCTTAAATATTTCTTCAAATTCTTCAGGGGAGAGATAAGTCTGCAATTTCATTATAAAACAAGTTACATATGGCCCGTAATAAAACGGGTCAGTTTAGGCCATGACGATTATATAAGCCTCATGCAAGCCGTAAACTTGACCTTTCTGACAAGAACAAGGTTCTTACCAAACACGACGATTATATGAAATGGTTAAATGGATATTCATGACGCCATAACCATATATATTACCTCTCTTTTCTTGAGATCGATTCCGGTAACAGGGTTTGTTGATTTTGATATGAGTTGGTCATAGGTATATGTACTTTGAGTGTCTTCACAACCCTTTTCCTCTTCAGCTGTTTCTTTAACTGAAGAGTCTTCTTCATTGGTCTCTTGATTCGGCTCAGTTGTCTCACTTGGAGCTTCAGAAGCTTCGTTATTTTCTGTAGTGTCGGAGGGTGGTTCTTTGGTCTTCACTGGATCAGGATCTGGAGCTAGAACCGGAGCTGGAGCTGGAGCTGGAGCTGGAGCTGAAGCTGGAACTGCAGATATAAATATTAACATTTTGGATTCCGTTATGAAAAACTAAAATTTGTAATAAAGTGTTGCAGGTCGATCCCGACCCATTTTTATCCGCATTTAAATCTACTCGGTTTTTACCCATTGCTAGGGGTGTAAACAAGCCAAGCCGCTAGTGAGTTACTCAAGATCGGTTCGCTAATAACTTGAATCAAGTCAAGCTTAAATGAGCTTGAGCCTAAATATAAGTTTGTTAAATAAACAAGTCCAACCTTCACTTATCAAACTCGAGTAGGCTCGCAAGCTAAACAATCCCACTATTTTTAATTTTCAAATAATGTTTTAAATAGATATTATATTATGTTATATATAGAACTTATGTTAAATATATAAAAATTATAAAAAAGAACTAAATGATATACATGCATTTATAAAAAGTTTAAATGTATATAAATTAATAATTAATAATTGAGCTCGAGTTTGTAAAACAACTCATGAGCCGAGCTCTAGCTGGAAACAAGCTGAACACGAGCTCCAGCTCTCATAAGTTAACAAGCCGACACCGGGCTCAGCTCGGCTACACCCCTACCCACTGCCAAGCCTGCCCCACCTTTTTTCCACATCTAACTTGCAGTGTATACATATAAAAAAATAAAGCTGATTTTTTTGCGGTTATAGTGCCTACCCGGGTCAAGGATCTCGGGGTTGGCAAGAGGCGAGGTAGATTCTGATTTTGGGCTTTTTTTACGAGGAGAATCAGGTGGAGGTGGGCCCCCCTTCCTTTCAGCAGTTAGAACATTTGATAAAGCAGCAACTGCAGCTGCTCTCTGTGAGGCCCGGTTTAATACTATTCTAGGAGCACTGGTAGTTTTAGGAACATTAGATGATTTAAAAGCAGATGTCAAAGCAGCCATTGCTGATGCTCTCTGGGTTGCACCGCCACCTCTGCTGCTCACTTCAGGCTTATTATCATGACTCTGCAATGATAATATAACAGATAAACTGACCATGTTATATATATATATATATATATTAAGAACTTGTAGCAGTCGTTTACCTCGATTACACCTGGCCCAAAGAGTAACATAGCCTTCTTTTTAAACGAGTTTCCTTGAGCCTAATGATGAAAGAAGATACAAAGTCAAGTGGCTAAATAATATTTATATCATTAAGATTAATAAAAGTAACATACACTAGCTTTTGAAGGATCCCACGAAAAATATGTTGTGAAAAAACAAGGTTCACTTCCTTCTTGTACTCTAAACAACGGTACATATGGAGACAATCCATCCACAGAAGCAGCCAAGTCTATGTATTTCTGAAATGATCAAAAATGGTCAATATTGGTAGTTAGTGTCGGTCGGATCATAACTGCATTATGATAGTACCTGGCCAGTTTCAAAAGCACTTTGTTTTTCCTTCGGGTCAACTGATTGACCGACCCAAACAATAACCTCAGCATGTGTATCTAATATCATAATATCCTCTGCCAACAAGTCATCTTGTTCGAAACTGTAAATTTCTTCAATCTGTCATGTAACCAACATGAATTTTAAGTGTATATTATATTATGCTACACAAATTGTCTAATTTGTCCAAAAAAGATGATATGAAGAACTCACCTCAAACTTTCCTGAAGATCCATTAACCAGAAAATAAGATCAAAAAACAGTTAGTGTGTATAATTATTAAAAGAAAGTTAATGCTCTTTTTTTAAAAAAAAACCTTTATTGGATGATATTCCAAACAAGTGCGGTTCTCGGACAATTTCCTGCACTAATTTTTTACTGTTGTAGCTTTGTTTGCCTCCCAATGCAAGCCAGAAAGCTAAGCTCTCTTTTCCTTCTCTAGAGAATTTTGAGGGTGCACCGGGCTAAATATTTAATAAAAAGGAAAGTAAACAAATTATCAAGAATAGGAAATTAGATAAGTTAAGATCATTGTTAAGCATACTTTCAAAAATTCAACAACTTTCGTCGCTAACTGCTGCTGCTCAACTGTACTCTGGTTTCCATACCATGTAAGAACTGATGTAGCAGATTGTAGGATAAAGCAACCGTATGAATTTAAATTTGTTGCAGACTGAACGAGATCATATGCACGTTGTCAGGTCCCAAGTAAACAAAATCCTTAAGTCACTAGTGCAAAAGCATACCAAGTCTATTTGAAGAGCTTTATTATTATGCACTGAAGTTCCCGCTATTTCAATTAGAGCAGAAGTATCTGGACTATAAGTCACATCCTTCAATCCTTTTTCTGCAATGTAGCTTTTGTAACCCGGGCTCAATCCACCCTAGTAAAAGAAAAATAATTAAAATTATAAGATATATTTAATCACTAGTGCAATTTTATAAATACTATACCTTGAGAACAATCATAGGCTGAAAGATGGCAATAAATTGTGGTGGCTCTTTTCCTTGATGCACCCGACCCTGCAGAAAGAACGATAATGTTTTTTTTTTAATTAATTATTTGTATTCAACACTGCAAAAAACTTTATTTTGAAATTATGGTACCTGCACTACTTTGCACTTGAGAGATTTGAACATTGATGTAGTCTGCTGGCAAGCCGATGTTTGGTCCTCCTGAGGCGTAAGATGTTAATAAACATAAAGCGTAAAATGCACCATTTGCATAGGTATATTTAATTTATGTTACCTGCATGCTATCCTTCCCAATCCAACAACAGAGATAATGATCTTTTTTATCATTAGAATCATAAGAGTATTGAATAATATAACAATCTCCACCGTAAAACTTTCCAATATCTTCCTTTGGTACCGGTGTCTTTGATTCTCCATCAATATGCCATACCTAAAAATGCTAAGCTATGTTAAATGTTTTTGTTCCAAAAGTTATGATGTGGAAAGTTAATAATTAAACCTCGAGTTCTCCATTTTCGGGAAGCAAAGGTGGAACTTCCTCCTCCATGAGAGAAGTTTTTGCCTGCCCTTTGAGAATTGCACCTTGTTGCTTCAGCATAGCTAGTTTTTATACATGAATATTAGACGTGGAAAGACGCTGAGTAATGGGTCGACAGATTCAAAACGGGTGTGGATTCAGTGGGTCTTTGAACGAATAGAACGTCCAGTGAACAGCTAGTGAAATGTTTGGCGGTATGTTCGTGAGCGAACATGGACAAAGAGTTTGTTTATTTACTTAAAGGAACAAACATGAACACATGTCTCATTCGTTCATTTGTGTTCGTGAACGTTCATTCATTTAAATTCGTTAGTTTACGTTCGTTAATATATGCATTTAAAATTTTCAGGCCCAACACATTGTTCATCTCATTACTTTTAACTAGTTTTAGCTCAGTATGTTCGTTCATCTATGTTCAATTATGTCCGCTCGTTAACGTTTGCGAACTGTTTGTTTATACGGTTCATGAATGAACATCAACAGACACGGACAAGTCCATTTTCTAAGCGAGTGAATACGAACAAGAAAACCTTGTTTGTTTAATTGGTCGTGTTCAATCGTTTGTTCGGTTAAAGTTAAAACAAACGAACACGAACATACTCCATTCGTGTTCAGTTCGTTTACAAGCCTATCTTAAAATGGTTTTGGGTCAAAACAAACCATTATGATAAAAATAATCTAATTTAAGAGGTTGTGTGAGTTCAAAATAGACTTTAGGCTATTCTAAGCCCGTTCAGCCCGTTAATAAGTAAAAGGGTCGGAATGAATCTACCTGCTACTTTTCCCCTACCCTCCTCGAAAGGAGGAGCTGATGAAGCCGATGTCCACGACCCGAAGTTGGATTTAAACAAATTTGTCTCGTGACCTTGAATAACTCGGGTCACAGTAGTCAACTTTGACACATTATGGTTCACAATGAACTCCTGCATACAAGGAAAAAAATTAATAACCAGTTCACATAAGGAAGGTATAAATGAATCTTAACTTATTCTATAACAAGTCTACCTCAGCAGTCTGCGTGGCGGTTTTTCTATCTTCCAATCGTGTTGCTCGACCGACCCAAATAAACAAATGTGTACCACAATATAATACATAGCTTTTATCGGTGCGTAATAATGATTTAGAAAGTTCCCCAATTACATCCTGTATCTGACCTCCAGCAATGCTGCAAAATCAAAGGTTAGAATGGGCGATTGGGCCAGCTGTCAAAACGGGCCGGGTCAAAACTATACCAATAAAGTTTGGGAGGCATTTTCTCTGGCATTATATCGTCTTCACTTGCTACCTTCTTGCCAATAGGAGCAAACCCTCCAAATAGGTTCCAGAATTCACCCGATTGCCCTTCGGATTGTAGCTTTCCATCCTCTGAAACAAAAAAAAATCATGTAATAATAATAATAACAGCAACAGAAATTATTAAATAAAAAGTAAGCTTTACCAATAATTGCAACACTGCAGGTTCCCTCATGATATTTGTCCTTTATAAGCTGAACAACTTCCAAAGCTTTGGTTCTTTCTTGCATATTTGTGTTTGCACCATTAAACTGATATATTTTCTCTTTGGTTTCCAATATGAAGATCTCATCATGATTAAGTGTTGATCGAGTAAACGGGACCTGCTTCAATCTGACAGCTCGTTTTCCTTCACATGTGTACAACTTTGTTTCAAAGTTTTCATCTTCAGGTGTCTTTATTCCAGCTGAAAAACCTCCATCTAGTGGCATTAAACATGGTTTAAAATATGACAACAATCTCTTAGATTCATGACTTTGAGGCTCTCGATATTGTATTGCACGGGTTCCAAGAACTGCATCGAGCTCAACCGCTTTCACAGCTGCTGTTCCAGATTCATCCTAGTTCACATAATAAATTCAGATCATTTATACAAATACACACACATATACATATGGACATGCAAACATATCATAAAAGGATGCAGTACCTGGCTAGTGTCTTTGCCTAGCCAGAAGTGTATATCATACGTATACGCGCCTGCTTTGCCACCAGTCTGCAAATACACAAATCATTCAAATATAAATATATAATAATCATCCGGTTGAGATATCAAATGAAGAAAGAAAAATAATATTTTGACGGTTATGAGCACCTTTAAGACGATGTATGAATCACCATAATAGAATCTACCATAATCGGACGTTGGCAAAGGTACGGGTTGAAGGTTCTCAAGTCTCCATATTTCAATCCCACTAAAACGAGTCAAGATAAAAGCATGCATGCAATCATGCATACATAAGTTCGCTAATTACATCGCTCTACGAACATTTATTTATAAAATAAAAGTAAGAAAGTTGGAAAGGATACACTTTTTGACCAACTCCTTGAAATGCAGGCTCCGAAACTTTAACTGACATGGTGTCAAAATCTTGATTATAACGAGAACAAGATCATAAAATATTTCCTGCCCTGCGGTTTCAATCAATCATAAGGCAATCTAATATTAGCATTTCTATGTAAATGTGTTTGTTTGTTTCTGAAAATCATGGGAGATAATAATCATAACTTTAAAATGCATGTCTTGTTAAATTTTTATATATAATCTTGTTTCTATATGTTGCAAAATTTATAAGTTTTATTATTGAAATTCATTGCTGTTGTCTAAATTAATCACATTGCCCTGTCAGGATCAACACAAACACATGATTTCTTATATTAAATTGGAAGAATAAAAATTCCCAACAATTTTGAATGCGAATGGAGGTAATGAAAATGGGATCATACCTGGGTGCTAATTTGTCACATCAAAATGATAATAATTTGTGTGTGTGTTTTATGGGTTGTTTCCTCCCAATCTTGTCTGGATGGGGTTTCTTGTATGCATCTCTGAAAATTTGAGGTTTGGGAGGAAGGAAAATGGAGATTTGATCAAGGTGGAATAATAATAATTAAAATGGGGGTGGCAACATGATTCGGTAATTCTATTCCATAATATTATTATCTATACTATATATAATACATAAGTCATGACAAACCAAGAAACATCATTTTTAAGTATTTTACAACTTATAATGCATAATGCACACATTAAGATAAGGACAAACTTATCCATTAAAAAATATGTCTATAAATAGTTACAATATCTCAACTTTACTCAGCTTTTGTAAATTTAAGAAATAATTATAACTTTGGACCTTCATCTTTACCAATGTATTTCTTTTAAATTTAATTGTTAACCAACTTCCTACCAACGATTTTCCAACGGCCGTAACCTTTTCATATGTTAATATTCTTTTAAGAAAATTACACCATAAAAATGAGCATGTTACTGTCTTTAATTTGGGTATGATATTACTATAGTTTATTCCAATTAAAATTAGGATGTTACGTATAGGTGTTCACAATTCGGTTTTAACAGCTTCTAAGTTAAGCAATAAGTCAAACCGTCGGTTCATATTTTTTCATTGAAAACCGAAACTGAATCGTTGAAAATTCAAACTGAATCGTTACTAATTGTTTGATTTCACACATTAAGCTTCAATAATAAGTTTACCGACCGGGCCGGTTTTATATGGCCAATTTTCAGTATAAAGCATAAACCAAACCGTTTGTTATGATTCGAACATTCTGAAACCAACTGGCCAAAAGTGATGATCGGTTTAAACGTTTTTAAGGTTTCAAACGAACCTTGAACATCCGTAATTTTTACATGATACTAGAATTTTCGTTCCCCGCCGCATCGCACAACCATCTGTCTATACTATATATATAATGTAGCACTCATGGGCAAATTAAGACACTAGGTTTTTAAGTAATTTACAATATTCAAAGCTTTATGTACACCCTATAAAGCATGTAGCATAGGGGCAAAGTTGTCCACTACAAAATATGTTTTTAAATTCAATTTGTTAAAAAATAGTTACAAAATTGGCCCTTAAACTTTATTAACATTTTGTAAATTTAAGAAATTGTTACAACTTTTACCCCTCATCTTTACTCATGTATTTGACAGGTTTATATATTTTCTTATTTTTCTTCTATATCTCTAAATATATTACGTTTAAGGAAAAAACAGAGCTTATCGATGCATCGTACTTATTTTTGTCAACATTTCCATATAAAATTTATTCTATAATGAGGTATGGTTTATAATGTACAAGTCACTAAAGCATTATTGTACAATTCAAATATGTAACTATAAATCAATAAGATGTTTAAACACATAAATACAGTGTTTTAAAAACCAGTTCAAACCGGCCGGTTGAACCGGTTAAACCGGATTTCGCATAGCAGGCCGGTATTTTGAGTCCGGTATTTTTGACTGGTTTGCTAGAACATCGTACCGGCGGTTTTTTCTAAAATACCGGTTTTTACCAGCAAACCGGTTTTATGTCCAAGAAATTTTTGATATTTGCGGCACATATCAATTCTAAAATTAAATCGTGGGCATAACCGTTAGCAACGGCATAACCGTGGGCATAACCGTTAGCACATTTAAAATTTATTCACAAAAGTATGAAGGCCAAACTTAAACCGTGGGCATAACCGTTAGCAACGGGTTTTCGTCGAAACCAAAAACGACCGGCCAGAAGTTAATAGAAAAAATTAACCGTGAAATCAAGCTATTGACCAGCTTGAACGGTTTTATGGTTTTAAATCAAACAACGAACACCCATAAACTTGTTACATGATTACCAAGGTATGTGTTTCCCGCTGCATCGCGCGGGCACCCGCCGGTATAAAATAAATGAAATGTGTCTCTTTCTAAAAATATCATGTACATCCACTAATGTCATTTTAGGCTTGTCTGGAAACAAGCATTCAAAAGCTTTTAGACTATAAAGCTCATGAATTGCCTGGTGAAAAACACCACTCAAAACTCAAAAGCTTTTGGACTGTAAAGCTCCTGAATTGTCTGGTGAAAAACGCGACACAGTCGAGTGTGAAGGAGAGGTCTAGAGACGATGTGTTGCATGACTACATTGTGTCACGCTTGTCGCAACTCATAAAGACATCTATATGGTCGAATTACTTACATGCCATTAATTTAAGTTTGAATTTTCAAAAATATATACAAGTCTGAATGTAAGAAATAATATGGAAAAAATTATTTAATGATTTTGTTTAGCAAGTTCAGATGATATACCTTCTCCTTAGTCTTTATATACAACTTTTTAACTAAAGTTAATAAATTGAAGATGATATTTTGGTTATATGTGATGCTGGCCCATGTAAGTACAATAAAAGTAATGACATATTTAATAGTTATTTCACTATGATATTCAAAAAAGGTGGTTGGACAAGAACAACTTAGAAGAGTGCTTGGGCATATTAAGTTAGATTTTCTTAAACAAAGAAAACAAATGTGTTATAGTCTAATGCTGATAAATGATGACTAACTATTAAATTTTAAACAGATAAAAACAAAGAAAACAAATGTCTTATACATACTTCTATTAAAAAAGACTTTGTTTAATTATATCCTAACTATCTATATCTATATCTATATTATATATAATACATGAGACAAGAGTAAATTAAGACACTTGATTTTAAAAGTTTTACAAATGCTAATGCATAAAGTACATGTGTAAGAAGGGGTAAACTTGTCTTTTAAACACAATTCACCTAACTTACAAGTTTGCACACTCATCTTTAACCATATTATGTTTTTAATTTTAATCTTAAACTAACTTCCCACCACGATTTTTAAACGACCATAATTTTTCGTACGCTAATATTTTTGTAAAAAAAATGCACCATAAAATCGGGCATTTTATTTTTTTTAATTTGAGTATGATATTGTTATAATTCTTTCAATTTTAAAAAATTAATAAGTTACTTAGGGGTGCTCGATGTCGGTTTTTTATGGTTTGTAAGTTAAACTTATGAGCCCAACCATTAGTATCGATTTTTCTTCCTCTAAACCAAAATTGAATCATTGAAAATTGAAACCGAATCGTTACCAACTCTCTTATATATAACAAAATAGGAAAAATGATAATTTTAGTTACATAAATGGTAAAGATTAATGGAACACCTAGGATGCGAAATTATAACAAGAACGAAGAGTATAAAAATCATACTGGAATTAAGTTAATTTAAAGTTTTAGTAGTCATGTTTACTTGTATTAAAAAATTCTTTGTTCAATTATATCCTAACTATCTATAACTATACTACATATAATACATAAGAAAAGGGTATATTAAGACACTTGATTTTATGAGTTTTACAAATATTTTGAAACCAACCAACCAAGTGAAAGTAAAAAAAAAAAAAACCGACCGTGAAACCAAACTAATGACTGGTTTAAAAGGTTTAAAGGCTTTAAACCGAACCATGAACACTCTTAATTGTTATGTGATTCGCAGGGTTTACGTTCGGACACCCGTCGCATCGCGCGGGCACCCGCCTAGTTATTTATTATTGACATCAAATTCAAATACAACTTTGTGTTTATTCTTGGGCCTGAGTTATTTGGGCTGACAAACCTTGGGCCATCCATTGGAGGTTTGCTACTTTGCTATACCCGATTCAGCATTCCTTCCACTATCGGCCAATATGAAACTGAGGGCTGAATCGCCGCCAATCCATGATCTCAACCATTATCGCCGCCAACATAGATTGGCGCACTTGTATTTCGAAACTAATTACACTATTATTTCGAACCTCGGGTGGCGGCGGCTAGAAGACGCTATCAACTGTGTTTTCAAACATTACACTATTAAATGAGACTAGAATGTCGTAACATTTGAGTTTTAGGGTTAAAAGCATTAGTTACAAGTTTAACCAAAACGTGATCATTTGAAAACATAGCTGGCAACTCATTTAAGACAGAAGACGCTATCATTTTCAACGGCTCATTTAAGAAAGTTTCACTATGGGGTTTTATGGAGCGGTGTCGATGAAACAAGAAATGTGAAAAGATTTTCTTTAGAAATTAAAAGTACGAATCTATTTTTTTAAAGGCTTTGATTTTTTTGTTCATTTTGGTTTCCAAAATGGTTGAGTCGCCCATGCTAATCAAGGTTAAGGGGGTGTTTGGCCTAGCTTTTATTTTTTGGTTTATGCTTATATTTCAAAGTATCTTATAGCTTATTTTCTATTATCTAATAAGCTCTTTTTAAGTGTTTGGATTAGCTTATATTCTAAAAGTTGATAATAAGTTATTAAATTCACAATTCATTATTAACGGAATATCAAATCAGAATATCATGAGAGACAATCGCAAGATGTTCTATGTATTTACATGGCCTACAATAATGTCTTGTAACGTTAAGGGTTATTATATAGATGTTATGACTTATCATGTAAACATACATTGTTGTAAGAAAGTTGAGGTGATGAATAGATTGTTTCAAACCTTTTTTTTTTTTTTTCTGAAGCAGGTGTAAAGATGACGAACAGCAAGTAAAAAGTTTAGTGAGCTGGTGGCATCACCACATAAACACGATTTATAATGGCGATGGTAAATATTAAGTAATCCACCTTACGTCTATATCAAATCGAGAGTTTGTCTTCACAAAAACTGTCTCCCAAAATTGGTAGAGATAACTTACAACATCTCAAAATCAAAGTACTGATCAATCTCTTCTCGTGTTACTAAGCTTTGTGATAATCACCAGTGGCTTATCTCTAATTACTCTTGGTAGAGATCATCAAGTACCTTTCTCTAGTCAAGATAGAGACCGCCTTATAAGTTCTTTCTAATATTTGTAGGGATTATCACTCACATATACACTTAAGTGTTTTAAAAGATTACCACAATAAAATCACTCAAATATTTTTTCTTTTACTAATGGTCCATCTCTTAAAAAATGACTAGTGTTTAGGATCATATAATTATTTAAAGATGACTTAGAATTCAGGAGTTTCAACACGTAAGAGGTTAGTTCTAACTATTGGCTAGAAGATTGTTTAAATAGACGAGAGAGAAATATTTTTACAAAATTTTAACAATGCATGATAGATCGATCTATAGTTGCACCCTACATTTTGACCGTCGTCTTCTCTATTAACATTCTTTTTTTGAATGGCGAACTTCTTTTTAATCCTTGTCATCTGTGGGATTTGAACCCAAGACCTCACTCTCTCAAATCCAGGTGTTAAAAGACTTCTTTTGTGAATCCATAAACATAATGTTTCTTGAAATAATTTTCTTTAACCAGCCTTTTTAGAAAATAGTTATTTAGTTTGATTTCCCTATGCATGACATGTATCCATCATGATTCTATGATCGGTTCTTCAACTTTGGTTAGACCTTAGTGTGACCATGCATCAACCACATCACTTCTATTCTTGTGTTTTTCATAGATCTGTTTGCGATGACTAGTCTTTACAAAAGATTGTGGACATTGTGTTCAGTTCTTTGATTTATTTGTTTTTCCTTTCTTGTCTATTCTTTTAAACATTTTAGTTGGTCTTGGTCGTCTAAGAATGTAAGATGTGAATAATTCTATTTATCATTTACATACATAAAATGTTTATATTTTCATTATCAATATCATCAAGAAATGTATTATAACAATTTAACATATCATGATGTATCAGTATTATTTTCAGTTAATACTAATTAACTCATTAAACTTACAATATCAAACAAACAAGAAAAATACCACGTTTTTTTTTCTTCCTATTTTGGGTCCAGCAATTAAGTTGTGGTTCGATTTTTTTTATGTACTTGAATCTTCATTCTTCAGTATCGAAACCGATGGTTCAAATAGGCCTTACATGGCCCCATGAGAAACACACAATAAAAAAGATATTTTTAAAGTGTTAAATAATTTTTTTTTAAATATTTTAAAGGCCACAAACTACTATCAGCCTTTCAAGAATTCAGGGCATATATAAAAATGAGAGTTTTTATCTTAAATGTGTAAAAAATGCATTTTAGCTTGTGCAAAAATTTATGACATCAAACATTCACGACATAACCTAACACGAAACTAAATGTGTTAGCGTACTAGTAATCGGGTCATCACGTTAATGACACGATTAAAAAAGCGCCTAAACACGTTCATGGTTATGACACAAATAACACATGTAACTTATTGTGCTAAAAATGTTAATAGATTGTTCTCACACATTTATGGCCCATATAATCATAACGACATAGTTTTATAGCATTTAAATAAATTAAAATTAAATGTTGATCGTATTTGTTTTCTTATTCCATCACATTAAAGGCGTCTTATTATTTATTAATCATCTTTAGTGATCATATCAATATCATATTAAATGTTTTAAATGTGATGTGTCATTCATGTTATTAAAGCTACCAATATTTAACTTTGTTAAAAGATGGTATACTGTCATTCACTTTTTCGAACTTGTTACTTTTAATCATGTTAAACGTGTAACCCGCTTATTAAACATGGGCGTATTAATGTTTAAAAGAATAGCAAGACAAGGTTTACCAGCTTTAATTTTAACAAGCAATTGTTAAATTATGTAAAATTCTTTTGTTTTAAGAATCCGTATTTAATTATAATATAATTTAATTAATAGCTTTCAACCACAAAGAAAAATGACGTAAAATCCTCCTGTCGCCACACTTTCACCCATTATCATCCACACTCCCCAGACACCCACATCCTCCTCGTAACCTTGGCTTTGAAAATCCAAACCCACCAATCAAAACTCTCCAAAAACCATCCATCTCTCACACCATTCATCTCTGCAACTCTCCTTTCTTATATATCTTTCTAAAACCTTCAACTAATAACAGAGTGAAGGCCACAAGAACATCAACTAAACTTCATACAACATTTCTATCTATCACTTAGGCCTTAAAGTTTCCGCCATTGTTGCTGAGGTGAAATTACACAAACAACCCTCTTTATTGTCTGTTTTATTTTCAAAGTGTAGATTTTTAGTATACCAATGGCATCCTTGGTGTCAACACCCTTTAGATTAACCACAACCAAAGTTGATCAATTATCTTCACTCTCTCAAAAACACTACTTCCTCCACTCATTCCTACCAAAGAAAGCCCCCAATAACCCAACACCCGGGTTCGGTGTCAAATGCGCCGTTGTGGGCAACGGTCTTTTCACCCAAACAACACAAGAAGTCAGAAGGATTGTTCCTGAAAACAACCAAGGTCTTCCCACGGTTAAGATTGTGTATGTTGTGTTGGAAGCACAGTACCAGTCGTCGCTGTCGGCTGCGGTTAGGACCTTGAACAAGACCAATAAGTTTGCTTCCTATGAAGTTGTGGGGTATCTGGTTGAAGAGCTCAGAGATGAGAACAACTACAAGAGCTTCTGTATGGACCTTGAAGACGCCAATATCTTCATCGGGTCGTTGATATTCGTGGAGGAACTGGCGTTGAAAGTGAAGGCGGCCGTTGAGAAGCAAAGGGACAGAATGGATGCAGTGTTGGTGTTCCCTTCAATGCCTGAGGTTATGAGGCTCAACAAATTGGGGTCATTTAGTATGTCTCAGCTTGGCCAGTCCAAAAGCCCGTTCTTCCAGCTCTTCAAGAATAAGAAGAAGTCGTCTGCGGGTTTTTCTGATCAGATGTTGAAGCTGGTCAGGACCTTACCAAAGGTGCTGAAGTATCTGCCGAGTGATAAGGCGCAGGATGCTCGCCTTTACATTCTCAGTTTGCAGTTTTGGCTCGGTGGGTCTCCGGATAATCTGGTGAATTTTGTGAAGATGATTTCCGGGTCGTACGTTCCGGCTTTGAAAGGGGTGGATATCACGTATTCGGATCCGGTTGTGTTCTTGGATAATGGAATATGGCACCCGTTGGCTCCGTGTATGTATGATGATGTGAAGGAGTATTTGAATTGGTATGATACCAGAAGAGACACCAATGAGCAGTTAAAGAGTCCAAATGCTCCAGTTGTTGGCTTGGTTTTGCAAAGGAGTCATATTGTGACAGGTGATGACGGTCATTACGTGGCTGTGATTATGGAACTGGAGGCGAGAGGCGCTAAAGTGATACCGATTTTCGCGGGTGGGCTTGACTTTTCGGGTCCGATTGAGAAGTATTTGACCGACCCGATCATGAAGAGGCCGTTTGTGAACTCTGTGGTGTCGCTGACTGGGTTTGCACTGGTGGGAGGGCCCGCAAAGCAAGATCACCCGAGGGCGGTTGAGGCGCTGATGAAGCTTGATGTACCTTATATTGTGGCACTGCCTTTGGTGTTCCAGACAACCGAAGAGTGGCTCAACAGCACTTTGGGGCTTCACCCTATTCAGGTTGCTTTACAGGTTGCACTTCCAGAGCTTGATGGAGGCATGGAGCCTATCGTGTTTGCAGGGCGTGATCCAAGAACAGGTAAATAGCTACATGTTTTACACTTTTATGTAACTCTTAATATTCAAAGATCACGATGATTTAAAGCTATGCTACTGTAATTAACTACCTGTGGTTATGTAAAAAGCATTTCAGAAAGTACATGTTGTAGGACAAGTAGCTTATTACATTCAATTTTGCAGGAAAATCACATGCTCTTCACAAGAGAGTAGAGCAGTTGTGTACTAGAGCAATTAAATGGGCAGAATTGAAGAGGAAAACAAAGGTACTTTACCTATTATATTGCATATAATATTCACTTTCAAATCATCAAGTTCTCAACTTCTATGAAAGTAATGATTTAATGTGATGAAAACTTGCAGACTGAGAAGAGGGTGGCAATTACCGTGTTCAGTTTCCCACCAGACAAAGGCAATGTTGGAACGGCTGCTTATCTGAACGTGTTTGCATCCATTTTCTCTGTCTTACAAGACCTCAAAAGAGACGGTTACAACGTGGAAGGACTTCCAGCAACTTCTGCAGAGTTGATTGAAGACGTTCTTCACGACAAAGAAGCTCAATTCAGCAGTCCGAATCTCAACATTGCTTACAAGATGGGAGTGAGAGAGTACCAACAGTTAACCCCATACGCCACAGCACTCGAAGAGAACTGGGGAAAGCCACCAGGGAACCTGAACTCGGATGGTGAGAACCTTTTGGTCTACGGGAAACAATATGGAAACGTGTTCATTGGTGTCCAGCCCACTTTTGGGTACGAGGGTGATCCCATGAGGCTGCTTTTCTCTAAATCTGCCAGTCCACATCACGGCTTTGCAGCTTACTACTCCTACGTTGAAAAAATCTTCAAAGCCGATGCGGTTCTTCACTTCGGGACCCACGGGTCGTTAGAGTTCATGCCTGGGAAACAGGTCGGGATGAGTGACGCTTGTTTTCCCGACAGTCTTATTGGAAACATCCCGAATGTTTATTATTACGCAGCTAACAACCCTTCAGAAGCCACCATTGCCAAGAGAAGAAGTTATGCCAACACCATCAGTTACCTGACTCCACCTGCTGAAAATGCTGGTCTTTACAAGGGTTTGAAGCAGTTGAGTGAGTTGATTTCATCTTACCAGTCTCTCAAAGACACGGGCCGTGGTCAACAGATTGTGAGCTCAATCATTAGTACAGCAAGAAAATGCAATCTTGACAAAGATGTAGACCTGCCTGATGAAGGTGAAGAGATTTCAAGCAAGGAACGTGATCTCGTTGTGGGAAAGGTCTACTCCAAGATCATGGAGATTGAGTCCAGACTGCTGCCTTGTGGACTTCATGTTATCGGTGAGCCACCGTCAGCCATGGAGGCTGTGGCCACCTTGGTCAACATTGCCGCCTTGGACCGCCCGGAAGATGGCATCTGGTCTCTTCCATCAATACTGGCTGAGACAGTTGGCAGACAGATTGAAGATGTTTACAGAGGCAGTGATAAGGGTATCTTGAAGGACGTGGAGCTATTGAAGCAAATCACGGATGCATCCCGTGGAGCTGTTTCAGCTTTTGTGCAGAGAAGCACCAACAGCAAGGGTCAAGTGGTTGATGTGTCTGGTAAACTGACTTCAATCCTCGGGTTCGGTATAAACGAGCCATGGGTTCAGTATTTGGCTGACACCAAGTTCTACAGAGCGGATAGGGAGAAGCTTAGGGTTTTGTTCCAGTTCTTGAGTGAATGCTTGAAGCTCGTTGTAATGGACAACGAGTTGGGCAGTTTGAAACAAGCTTTGGAAGGAAAGTATGTAGAGCCCGGTCCAGGAGGTGACCCAATCAGGAACCCAAAAGTTTTACCAACCGGAAAGAACATTCACGCGTTGGACCCACAAGCAATCCCTACCACAGCAGCGATGCAAAGTGCAATGGTGGTGGTGGACCGGCTGCTCGAGAGACAGAAGGCTGATAATGGAGGGAAGTACCCGGAGACGGTTGCATTGGTCTTGTGGGGAACTGATAACATCAAGACATATGGTGAGTCCCTTGGACAGGTTCTATGGATGATCGGTTGTAGACCGGTTGCAGACTCGCTGGGACGAGTCAACCGGGTCGAGCCCGTCAGTCTCGAAGAGCTCGGAAGGCCTAGAATTGATGTGGTTGTCAACTGCTCTGGAGTCTTCAGGGATCTCTTCATCAATCAGGTTCAATCCACTTTTAATGCACTTCAAATCCATTTTAAAGTTTTCATTTTTCAGATTTCTCTAATGCTATGTATATTTATTATATGTTCTCACAGATGAACCTACTAGACCGGGCAGTGAAGATGGTGGCTGAGCTGGACGAACCATTGGAGCAAAACTACGTGAGAAAGCACGCACTTGAGCAGGCCGAGACTCTTGGTGTCGATGTTAGAGAAGCTGCGACCCGTATCTTCTCCAATGCATCCGGATCCTACTCATCAAATGTAAACCTTGCAGTTGAAAACTCAACATGGAACGATGAGAAGCAGCTTCAAGACATGTATTTAAGCAGAAAGTCATTTGCATTCGACAGCGACACTCCCGGTGCCGGAATGAGCGAGAAACGAAAAGTGTTCGAGATGGCTTTAAGCACAGCCGAAGCCACATTCCAAAACCTCGACTCGTCAGAAATTTCATTAACCGACGTGAGTCATTACTTCGATTCCGACCCAACTAACCTTGTCAGAAGCCTAAGGAAGGACGGGAAGAAGCCAAACGCGTACATAGCCGACACAACCACCGCTAACGCCCAGGTCCGTACCCTCTCGGAAACTGTCCGTCTAGACGCACGCACAAAGTTACTAAACCCGAAATGGTACGAAGGGATGTTGTCAAGCGGTTACGAGGGTGTTCGTGAGATTGAGAAGCGGTTAACCAACACGGTCGGGTGGAGTGCAACCTCAGGGCAAGTTGACAACTGGGTTTATGAAGAGGCTAACACAACATTCATTAAAGATGAGGAGATGTTAAAGCGGCTCATGAACACAAACCCGAACTCGTTCAGGAAGTTGGTGCAGACGTTCTTGGAAGCCAACGGGCGAGGGTACTGGGATACAACTGAAGATAACATTGAGAAGTTAAGGCAGCTGTATTCTGAGGTTGAAGACAAGATCGAAGGCATCGATCGGTGAATTAATAATAATGTGATGCGATGTAATAACCTTATGATTTGTTTCCCAATTCCCAAACTGTATTCTTTTTTTGTTAATAGATGGGAATTGTCATTGTATTGTGTAAGTTTGCAAGAAGACTCTGATTTAATGTAAATTCAATAAACTTAAGATTAATTAAGGGTGTAAGCACTTGTGATATCATGAGGTTCAAGAAATTCATGCTTAATCTTAGTAACAGTATTTGGCTTGTAGGTCATTTAGAGCTTTGTTAGCAATGTAGTCTATGCAGCTAGAATTCATTCCAACATAACATAGCAAAAGAAAAGTATTCAGCATTGATAATTAGCATCTGGTATTTATTTATTTATTTAGGTTATACATACAATAATAATCCTACAATCAGAAGAATCTTAAGATTTGGGGATTGGATGGATTTGATTAATTATTGAGCTAGCTTATACATATTTTGTTAGTCACGTAATCCTTTGTTATGCATTAAAACCCTAGAAGTAGTAATTAATTGATGTTAGCAGGCAGGAATTGTAATTGAATTCTAAATGCACAGAAATGAATTATTAATCTCATAGCATGCTAGTGTTGATAGTAGAAGATCATATCAGATGATTACCATGAAAGTGAAGGGTTACGATACGTATTCTCCGGAGGCATTCTTATCACTGCATCCGTCAATTAGGGTTTGTCAGTCAATCTCGGAGTGTAGCGATTGGCATTGTTCAAGCGGGATTACTATTTGCCTTGTAACTTTTAAATTCATACTAGACTACTAGGTTATGTTATAGCCCACGGATGAAATGAAAAATATAATAAAAATATATAACTATTATATGTAATACGTTTCATATAATAATTTTTTATTTATGAATTTTTTTATTAAGTTTTTGATATATTATGCACTCTAATTTTAAGTTAGAACCCAAATCTTGATTTTTGATTTATTTCAAATAAATTATTCATTCCGATATTGTTATATTAAATATCGTGTGTAAAAAATTAATATTTATAACAAAATGTTGTCACAAATTTAAAAACTTATTTTACAAAACTAAGGTCTTGTTGTAAAATAAAAAGAGAAACGATGAACAATCTTAAATTGTTGTGTTAAAGAGATATGAGAAGACAATGTCATATTGTGAATTATGAAAATGTTAACAATTAAATATAATTTTGATTTTATACTTGGAACGAAATCACATTTATATATGTTAAGTCAAGAAATCAAACACAATTACCATTTTAGTGGAGTTGGTAAGCACATTTGGTTTGAAACATGATCTATTGGTTTGAAACTCGTATCACACAATAATATATTTTTCTAAATTTTATAAAGCCTTACTGGTCATGGGTTACAATAGAAAAACGGGTCATGGGTCATAATATAATAGGAAATAGTGACATGACATTTACTTGGCATCCTATGTGGAGTGCCTAGTTAAATGCCATGTGGATAACCTATGTTGTTTTAATAGTATAGTTAGATTAGATTAGTATATTAGTACTATAGTTAGGTTGTTTTGGTCGCCCCCTCGATTGTTAGCCTGCACCCTTAACGCCCCTTATCGGTTTAGCACCCGCTCACTTAATCGGCGACGATGTGGGTTTAATGCCAGCAACAGACAACCTTAAGACCACATGGTATCATCACGCCTCAGGTGTGGAAAGGCATCCACATCAGCAAGCAGCGCCCAACCACACCATTACACACGGCACCGAAAGTGGCGCGGGGCAAATAAATGTGAGTCCTTTGAGGGTGGGCCATCTGAGTCCTTTAATGAATATCTTTAAATGCGAGTCATTCGATTGAGTTGAAAGGAAAAAAATAATTAATTCGAACGATTGCATGGTGTAAAAAAAACCAAATAACAACAAAAACAACGATAATAATAATAATAATAATAATAATAATAATAATAATAATAAACAATATTCCAAACTCCACATTTTATAATTCAAACCTCGTCACTTCAAAATACTATTCTTCTCTCAAAATTTTGTATATTCATCTTCATACTTTATAAAAAAAATATGGATTAATGTGATGATTACCAACCTGTGTTTGAGTTCAACACATACGAACAATACAGGGTAGGCGGCTGCGATTTCCCCGATTCACAAATGACATGGGTACCCAATACATAATCCCCGCTACAATCGTTGTTTCCATTTACCCAACCTCAAGACGAACCCAATCCACAACCAAAAAAATTCTCACACAAGAAATAAACAAATCGACGAGTCATCGGTATCCCCACAACGAAGGGCTAAGCGTTGGACAATAGAGGAAGAATGCACATCAGCATGAGCTTGGGTGACTAATCATTTAAAAGAATAACTTATATTTAAGTTTCGTTATGTAGGGAACAACCAAACAAAAACAATATTTTGGACCCGATTTCAACGATATCGTTGATGAAATTGCCCTTGGGCAAGTCTTCATTGTTAACGATCAAAAGTACAAGTATGGATATTCTTTGCCTGATAGTATTTATCCAGAGTGTGACACTATTGTCAAAGCTTATTCATACCCACACGACAAAAAAAGAAAACTTTTCACAAAAAAACAAGAGTCCGCAATAAAAGATAGCGAACATGCATTTGGGGTTCTAAAAAAGCCTTGGGCAATCATTTTCAATCCAACACGTATGTGAGCAAAAGAAAAAAATAAGCGATGTCATGTATGCATGTTTGATTCTACATAATATGATTTTGGAGGATGAAGATAAGGTGATATGACAAAGTTATGAAGGTGACGTTCCACTGCCTCCTTGTACGATAAGCAACGGGGCAGATGCTTCGAAATCGGTCAAAAATATGTTCTCTAGTCCATCATGACGCCTGTTGTGCGGATTTGGTGGAGCATGTTTGGCGCTATAATTCTCATGAGTTGGCTCCGGACTCAGGGGAGGAGGTAGCTTAGTTATTTTTATTTTATTTGTTCGGGAAAACACTATAGAATAGTAACCAAGTTTCAAGTTTGTTCCAATTAAGTCACTCATATTTTGTTTTGTCTCAATTAAGTCACTCAACTTTCAATTTGTCTCAATTAGGTCACTTAACTTTTAATTTGTATTCTAAAACGAGAGAGACAACTAATTATCGTAAGTGATATATTTACCGATAAAAAAATGTTGGTTTTAATGATGTTCAATTATTTATGAACATATAGTGTGAATGTTAAAAAGATAGTTTTCGAACATTTATTGAAAGTTGGGTGATTGAGCTAAAATTGAAAGTTGAGTGACCTAATTGAGACACACTGAAAGTTGAGTAATCAAATTGAGACAAAATTAAAAGTTGTTTGACATTATTGAGACATAATAAAATATTAGTGACTTAATTGGAACAAACTTGAAACTTGGTACATATTTTACAAAGTTGTCATCGTTTGTTTCTATGACATATTTTGTCAAATTATGGTAATTCTATTGGCATATTTTGGGATCCTAGCATATACTTCACTTGGCTTGAACGGCTGACCATCAGTTGGCCTCGTCTAAAGAATCAATGAAGCAACTGTCATCGCTAGACATCCTACATAGGATTATTTAATACAAATAGTTGTAAACTTGTAATCTCCTATCTTATCAGTAGATGTCTAAAATTTTTTTCGGTTAAAGCCTTCATACTTATCAACCTAATTCACTAAAACGCGTGGCTGTGATAACAAACTGTCACACCCGATGTTTGGGGGCATGGAGGTATGACCATCAGCAGTACATGTTTTGAGTTATTACGCAATGGAAATTATTTCTTTATAAAACAATTTAATATTTGATTAAAATATTACTTTTGTATCATAATGGACAAAAAAAATGTCACACCCCAGCCTAGGGCCTAGGCGTATGACCAATAGTTGGTACCTGTTTTGCAAATATATCAGAGTTACGTTCTTTTAGCGGAAGTCATAAAATATTATTATAATGAAATCTCGGGAATTTAATACCCGTTTTGATATTTCAAATACCTGCCACTTTAAAATATGATTTTTCACAATATTTTAATTAAAACATATGAGCCATCAGATCACCTCTAATGACTATGTCCCCAATCTTCTAATCTGGCTTGCTTGTCTGTTCTACCTTTACTGTTTCCCTTAAATGTGGGGGAAAAATACGTCAGCTATGTGCTGGTGAATAACGCTGACTCAATAAAAGATTTTCATAATTCATCATAATATAATCATATACAAAATCACCTTCGTTATGATACAACACCAATAGTGTTCAACGACTCAGTGGGCCTCATCCCATCTCATCAGAACTAAAAATACCAATAGACCACATAATCGGACTTCACTCGCCCTAGAGACAGTCATTTGCCTCATGGTCAGTATGATTGTAGTGGCCTACTACATATCATATATGAATGGATCCAGACACATGTATTTTAGCCTGAGTGTTTACTACTACCTTGTATCAAAACGTTTTTAGAGGATTTAAACCAACCCTCATGCAAATACTTTCATAACTCTTTACATATGGATAACAGTCCATAGTTTATAAGAGTAAACATTTCATAAACATAGAGGATTCGTACCAATCCTCATAAAAATCTTTTCTGACTCTTTATCTAAGGATAACCTTCCATAGTAAATCTTTTAACAGCACATAGACGTATTCACGTCATAAAACATATAAAAAGGTTGGACGTATTCACCTTTATCCTTAATCAGTGTATCTTTCTGATTTATGCATTCTTTCTATCTCGGACCTATAGTACGAGAACAACCTTTGTATAAGTATCTTAGCTCAACAATCTAGCTTCAGACCTATAGTCTGTTTTGTATAGCTTAACCTTGACAATTCATTTCTTTCTATAAAACATTTGGATCTTTAGTCCATTTGTCTATTCTTTAATCATATACTATGCTTCTTCTTCAGGAAGAAACGTCTATATTGGGTTTCTTCTTCAAGAAGAAACTTTAATCTAATTATAACCTTTGCATACATTTCTTAATCACAAAGAAATATTATTTTATTCCTTACGTTTCTTAATCATTAAGAAACAATACTTTACTATGACCTTTACTTATGAAAAGGTATGTTATGCTTATTAGTAATCAAGGTTCGGGCTATACTCCCGACTATAGTCTAAATCATTATAATAATAATAATAAAATAATAACTTAAGCAGTTGCCCTACCTCATGCGGGTATTTTAATTGCCTAAGCTTTGCACCGGCAACACTTCTACTCCCTTATCACTTATTGAAACTTAAATCATCAGGACCTCGCTTCCAGCTCGCTTAACACATCTACGGATCGTTAAAACTCCAGTTCTTGCACGAATTACGAAAAATCAGAGCCTCGGAATCTCACAATGGTCGGGCACGCCTCCCAAGGTTATGTGTGTGAAAGTGAGTGTGAATTTGGGATGAAAATGCATCAAACCTATAGCCCCCTTTTATAGGCAAAGTTTTGCCTACTGTCGCGTAGCGCGATGGGCTTCTCCATAGGCCATCGAGTAGCGTGACGCCGCAATTCACAAGATCTTGCTACGTGTTGACACGTGGTTGATCCGGTTACTTAACCGGGTCATCGCGTAGCGCGATACCCCCTTCCGCCTGGACCATCGCGTAGCGCGACGCCCCTTTTTCTAAATTCCTGGGAAACACCATCGCGTAGCGCGATGATCAATATGTTCTACCCGTCGCGTAGTGCGATGGGTCTAGAAAACCAAAATTTAATTTTCAGTCTTTGGACTTTGTTAACTTGTCACGTCAGTTCAAAAATGCTAAAGCGGCCCTTATGCGGCTCGCGGCGAAGTACGCCACCAAAAACGTCACATTACGCCCATCGCCCGAGTCCGAGTCCATGCGCGTCGGGTGCTTCGCACCCTCCGCTAGGACTAGTGGGAGTGGTTAGCCATACACGAACATTACCATGGAGAACTCATTCCTTATAAAGTGTTTCCATTTCTTTCCCACTTTCCATGTGGGATGAAGTTTCCTTACTTATTTCATTAACATAAAAATTCTTTCTTTTCTTTATCTTACTTTTCCCATTACTTATCCCATAAATATTTTTGGTCTTTTATCTTTATAAACTTGTCAAATTTGAACAAAAAATTTTGTGGGTGTTACAAAAAACACCCTTTGTTGGTTACAAAACATCGTTTAAGTATTACAGTATTCCGTTAAAACACTTAATTTTCCAAAATACAGAGCTAACAGATTCTCTTTACATCCTAGAGAGTTCCCAATTATTCGACATACTATCCTTGTCAACCATCAACTCTTGATTACTAGAAAAATATTTTTGAAAATACATTAGTGCGTGTTGGTAAATGATGCTAACGAAGTCAAATTAGTTTTATGGCTGGGAATAAATAATCAAATATTTTCCTAATGGTTCAACATCTCGATAGGACTACATGACCCTAAATGTATAGCAATTTGCACACGTTAGACCATCCAACACGGGTTTTACGTATGCCTATAATTGCGTTATTTCTAACATGGTTACAGTATCATCTGTAACACATGTACGATTAGATACAATTATATGTATAATTGTAGCCGAGTGTTGTGCAAATCAGTTATCTTATGTATCAAATGATTTTAGCATTATTAAAACCCTTTTGAAATATGGACCTTTTTAGACTTTTGAAAGTGAACAAACATATTCACTGTTAAAAGGGTTTTAATGTGTTCACTTCGTAAATATCTTGAAAGATGAAATCTTGGTTGGAAACTAAATATGCTCTTTACCTAGCTACGTCATAGGTTTGTATAAATTATCAGATCATCGTAGGATCCAACTTCATAACCTTTACATAACCAAATATGATACTTGGGCTAAGCGTCAAGTTGGTGATTTTTCTTACATCTCCTCCTCCCGGAGCCCAAGTATCATATACGCCCCCAAAATAAGAGCCTGAATGAAAGTTCAAACCTTGCTTAAAACATTGAGTTTATTTAATGGGTTCGAAACCTTTTTAAGAAACTATTCAATTCCTCCTTTACATGAGCCATAGAACGGTTGAACAATTTGTTCAATTGTCTTAATATACCTCTCTTTTTTGAAGAAGTTTCTTAAACATGAAGAAATGTTAGTTTATAACTTTATCAAAACCTTTGAAAACTATTTTGGATAGTTTAAACACTATAACCAGGTTTGATTTATGTCTATCAAAATTCTCCATATGACCACTCTTAGGCGTAAGGATAAGTATTATTTATTTGATAGAAAATAATTGTTAAATAAGACTATGAGTGAATGAATGAATTAGCTCATAGTGACATACTTCTACGTAAAGAGACTTAAACTTTTACATCATTAATACATGGTATAGTTTCCTATTCAGGTGTAATCGATTTAACAGTGACTTCTTTAATTCTATTTTCCTGAACAAAACATTCCTTTTATCAAGTTGTACTATTTCACCACGTAGACATACCAAAATAGCAAACGGATCTGATCCAGTTTTTAGATTAAACTAGATCTTATAGGTTTCGTGAATCATGAAATGAATCCGTATCAAACCCCTTCATAATCTTACTATACTATTAAAACAATACAAGATTTTCACATGACATTCAACTAGCATGTTCACATAGGCTTCTAACTCATCAATTTTCCATTTATATAATTTTCAAATGTTAATTTGAACATTATTTTTAAACGTCAAAGTTGAAGAAAGTTTCAAAATAAATTGTTATTAATTATCATTTATTGAGTAATCAAGACAATTAATTGTTTTCATTATTATATTTTTTTCTAATTTTGAGACTTCGTTATTTTATTTTATTTTGGATTTTGAAAAATTATTGATGAATGTTTGGACTGGATGTATGAATGTTTGGATTGAAATGGTGGTTTAAGTCACGAGGTTTGGATTATATTGTTGCTTTATTAAACGCGCGGTTTAATAAAAATTATAATTACATCTTATTGTTATATTCATATTTTTAGCATTTTTTATGTTGTGTACTTAAATACTTTATAAATTCAATAAAAATAGTTTTTGTAATACATAATTTATGTTACAACATCTACATGTTTATGCTTCATAGTTTAGAACATATGACTTTAGTAAATGATGAAGTTTTAACTAATATGTTTTTTTTTATTTCATGGTAAGTTAGAAATATGTTGCATAACTTAGAATAATGTTTTAAATTTTAATTTTTCTCTATTAGTCTTTTTATGTTGGGTTCTTTTAATTAAAATAACAGCGTGCTACCTTATCTTACTATACTATTAAAGGAATACAATGTTTTCACATGGTATTTCAACTAGCATGTCCACATAGGCTTTCAACTCATTAATTTTCCATTTATATAATTTTCACATGCTAATTTGAACATTAATTTTAAACATTAACTTATAAGTTGAAGAAAGTTTCAAAATAAATTGTTGTTAATTATCATTTATTGAGTAATAAAGACAATTAATTGTTTTCATTGTTATATTTTTTCTAATTTTGAGACTTCGTTAGTTTATTTTATTTTGGATTTTGAAAAATTATTTATGAATGTTTGGACTGGATGTATGAATGTTTGGATTGAAATGGTGGTTTAAGTCACGAGGCTTGGATTATATTGTTGCTTTATTAAAAATTATAATTACATCTTATTGTTATATTCATATATTTAGCATTTCTTATGTTGTGTACTTAAATACTTTATAATTTCAATAAAAATAGTTTTTGTAACACAGAGCTTATGTTACAATATCTACATATTTACGCTTCATAGTTCGGAACATATGACTTCAGTAAATGATGAAGTTTTAACTAATATGTCTTTTTTGTTTCATAGTATAAGTTAGAAATATGTGACATAACTTGAAATAATGTTTTAAATTGTAATTTTTTTTCTATTTGTCTTTGTATGTTGGTTTTCTTTTAATTAAAATAACAATATGCTACCTTATAACAATTCATAAAAAATGTATATAAAACGAGCACGCACACACACGCATATATATGGTCTCACTGGAAGTAGCCTCTCTATTTCTATTGGGTAGAGGTAAGACTGTCTACAATTCTACATCCTACCCTTCTCAAACCCTACAATAGCATTGCTATTGGTGAGATTTACTGAGTACGATTATGATGAAGTTTTATATATTTTCTGTCTGTGTGTAACACGGAATTTAACCTAGTAAACCACTATAGCATTTCCCACCGTCAATCATTATCAATATAGGTTGTACGGATGTTCGAACATATGCTTCAAATAATTTTAAATCACATAAAATTTAGTGTAATCACACACTTTATAATTATTTAATAATAATCCAAAACAATTTATTTATAGACAGCATTAGCGATCTCCGGGGGTAGTATATAGAGTATAGAGTGACCCCACCGCCACCAAATCCACCAGCATCCACCACCCGTTAACTTCAAGTTACATTAAACAACAATAAACCAATCAACTGTCGGTAGCTTACAATACCCCCTTCAAGCTCAAATCTTGATCGATTCAGGATTCAAGATTCAAGATTTGTATTGTATGGGTGTCGAATTCAATCCAATGTTGGTCCAGCAAGAACGTGATTCCAATTCAAAACCCCAAAACCCAAACCCCAAATCATCTTCTTTATCTTTACCCACAACCACCCTTCGACCAAATCGCTTCTCCCCATCCAAATCCCTTGATTTCTCCACATGGGTTTCCGATAATCTTTACAAAATCGTCACAATCGCCGTCTTAATCGCCACCGTCGCCGCCGTATTCTTCCTCCGCAACGTCGGCGACTCGGCAGCCTTGCTGTGCTTCCAATCGCAGACCCGAGAACTCGAAACCATCCATTTCCCCCAAATTCATTTCAATTTGATCCCACCTATTGTTGACAAGACCACCCCTTTTGCCAGTTTCAGATCAGAGCAATGGATCGTGGTTTCGGTGTCAGATTACCCGACCGATTCGTTTAAGAAGCTGGTCAAGATTAAGGGCTGGCAGGTTCTTGCGGTCGGGAACTCGAAGACCCCGAGTGATTGGAATGTGAAAGGTGCTATCTTTTTGTCACTTGAAGATCAGGCTAAGTTAGGGTTTAGGGTTGTTGATTTGTTGCCTTATGATTCGTATGTTAGAAAGAATGTCGGGTATTTGTTCGCGATCCAGCACGGTGCCAAGAAGATATTCGATGCTGATGATAGGGGGGAGGTGATTGATAATAATATTGGTAAGCATTTTGATGTTGAGTTGGTAGGTGAGAGTGCTAGGCAAGAAGTTATCTTGCAGTACACTCATGAGAATCCGAATCGGACTGTGGTCAACCTGTATATTCATTTTGGTCAACGGTCGGTTTGGCCGAGGGGGCTGCCGTTGGAAAATGTGGGTCAGATTGAGCATGAAGAGTATTACACGGAAGTGTTTGGTGGGAAGCAGTTTATCCAACAGGGGATTTCTAACGGGTTACCGGATGTGGATTCGGTTTTTTACTTTACGAGAAAGCCAAATCTTGAACCTTTTGATATTCGGTTTGATGATCATGCGCCTAAAGTTGCGTTTCCTCAAGGAACGATGGTACCCACTAATTCTATTAATGCGTTGCATCATTATTCTGCATTTTGGGGGCTAATGCTTCCGGTTTCTGTAAGTTCGATGGCTTCTGATGTGATTAGAGGCTATTGGGCTCAAAGGTTATTATGGGAAATTGGCGGGTATGTTGTGGTTTACCCGCCTACTGTACATAGATATGATCGAATCGAAGCGTACCCATTTGCAGAAGAGAAGGATCTTCATGTTAATGTGGGTCGTTTGATTAAGTTCTTGGTTTCTTGGAAATCTGATAAACATAGATTATTCGAAATATTAATGGAATTGAGTTATGCGATGGCGGAAGAAGGGTTTTGGACTGAAAAAGATTTGAAATTTACCGCTGCGTGGGTCCAAGATTTGATTGGGGTCGGTTATTTGCAGCCTCGGTTGATGACATTAGAACTTCATAGACCGAGAGCTACTATTGGTCACGGGGATAGAAAGGATTTTGTGCCTCAAAAGTTACCGTCTGTTCATCTTGGAGTTGAGGAAACGGGAACAGTTAATTATGAAATTGGGAATTTAATTAAATGGAGAAAGAATTTTGGGAATGTTGTGCTTATTATGTTTTGTAACGGGCCCGTTGAACGTACGGCTCTTGAATGGAGGTTGTTGTATGGACGGATATTTAAGGCGGTTGTTATTTTGTCTGAAAAGAAGAATGGTGAGCTTGCTGTTGAAGAAGGCCATTTGGATCATCTATACAAGTACGTGATTCTTTGACTCAAATTTTATTTTTTTTATACCTTTATAATTGATTTTATTACTTTGTGTGTTTTTCTTGCATAGTAACTATTTTTATGTGATTTTGGTTGAATGGCATTGATGTCTTAATGAAATAATGGAATGGGCCATTATGTTTCATTATCATATATGGGTGTCATGCAGGACTGGAATGAGTTTATTATATCAATTTAAGAACGGTATACTCCACACAGAAATTATGATCTGGAAAATGGTCCTTTTGATCTTCAAAATTTGAATCCTGGCTCATTTTAGTTCCCGATGCATGTACCAACAGTTAATACATCAATTAAAACATTTAGCCTCATTTGGGTACTCTTTGTTTTGAAAGTGCCTTTTAAAAAGTTCAAATTAGATAAAAATGTGTTTGACAAACGTTTAGTTTATCATAAAGGAAGAAAACCAGTTTAAAAACCATTATAATCGTAAACGTCATTTGAATGTTTTTGCTTTTTATGATATTTGGTTAACAGAAAAAGAACTAGCACTCTGCTTCTTTTGTAAGTTTTTTTAAAAAATAAAATTTCAACATTGTTTTACATTACAAAATTGTGAACGAAAAATGAATGATTAAAACAAACAGAGGTTTAGTTCCTTTGACTTGAAGTAATCAGTTGTTGGTGATATATTATTGGTAGGTGTGATATCAGTATCCAGTTTAAAGTGATTGTGATGGTGTATCTGTAGCTAAATCAAAAAATTTGTTGAACCATCTGTTTCCCAAATTATTAATCAGACAGTTAATATTCTTGTTCTTAATAAAAATAATTAACATGTGGCGAAATCGGCAGGTGGGTAACGGGTCGGTATGGGTTTGGGCGGGTTGGGTTGACCTGCCAACCACTGTTCTCCTTTTACTTCTATAAATATTTGTTTTTTAGTATTTGAATACAAAAACTATTATTAGATTCTTTTGAATAATGCTTTTGAGGATTTCTTTAATCATTTGATCACTTTGATCCTTTTCCTTCTAAAGCTAAAATGTTAATTCACTCATTTGACCCGTTAGCTACAAAACACAACAACCCGATCCACTTTTGACATACAACAGTTGAAAACTTGAAATACCCATGTGGTTTAAATTAAACCGAAAAGCGAAACGAAACTGTTTGAAACCAAAATCAAGTTGAGTTTTTGTTCCAAAAACAGAATACAGTTCAAACCGAATAGCAAATAATGGTTACTTAAGTTTGTCATTTGGTCAAATCTAATTACAATTTTAGCTCAAACTTATTTAGCCTAACTCAATCACAGTAACAAAAATATCGAATATTTATTCAGTCGAAACCACACCAAATTCAAATTTGGTTTTTGGTCTACCTGAATTTGGTTCGGTTTTGAATCACCCAAAATCGGTTCGATGGTTATAAATTATTATTTTTGATTGCAGGCATCTTCCGAAATTGTTCAATAGGTTTTCAAGTGCAGAAGGATTTTTGTTTCTTCAGGACGATACGGTTCTTAATTACTGGAACCTGGTCCAAGCGGATAAAACTAAGCTCTGGATACCAAACAAGGTACATTTATAAAATATCTTATTTTTTCGAAAACGAAATCTAACAAGTGCTTGTTTCACAATTCACACGACACTCTTAATCTAACAACCGACCATTAGACATTTTGACCCGTTACATATGAAATAAAATTTGTGATTTTTACCTCAACATTGTAGGTGTCAAAATCTTGGACCACCGTCTCGTTAACCGGGAACAACGATTGGTATGGAAAACAAGGAGAAATGGTGAAGCAAGTAGTGAGCTCTATGCCGGTTGATTTCCAAGTCAGTTACAAGAAACACATAACTACCCAAGATTCAATCCTCACAATTTGCAGCTCAGAGGTGTTCTATATTCCCAGAAGGCTCGTAGACGACTTCAAAGACCTCGTTTACCTCGTGGGAAATCTTGATATCCATCAAAAGGTAGCCATTCCCATGTTCTTTTTAGCAATGGATTCAACTGACAACTTCGACTCCGTGTTTAACACGATGGTGTACAAGAAAAAACCGCCTTCAAACAGTAGTTTGAGTTTATATTCTCCCGAAGCACCCGCGGTTCATCCTTGGAGTGTGTCGAGTGAGCAGGAGTTTATAAAGCTTATCAGAATCATGGCTGCAGGTGACCCTTTGTTGATGGAGTTAGTTTAAACGCGGGTTTGGGTTCGTTTTTGTTTTTGTGTAAAATTTATAGGGTTTAAGGAGAAAACAGAAGTGAAAATTCTTGCTTTTCATTTATTTGGTGAATGTAGTACAGATTGTACATTGGTATCAATCAATCAATACAAGCTAAGTAAAATTCTTGTTTTACAGTTTATCACCTTTACATTTGAGTTTTATTCAATCAGTCTTGCAAGATTGCAGAATACAATGAGAATCCTCATTATGAACAAAAAAGATTACAAAATGAGTAGGTTATACATCATGTAACATGATTATCGTTTATCGATCGATGACCTCGATCTTGTCTTCAACTTCAGAATACAGCTGCCTTAACTTTTCGATCTTATCTTCGGTTGTATCCCAATACCCTCGCCCATTGGCCTCCAAGAACGTCTGCACCAGCTTCCGGAAGGAGTTCGGGTTCGTTTTCATGAGCCGGTTTAACATCTCCTAATCTTTAATGAATGTTGTGTTAGCCTCTTCATACGCCCAGTTGTCGACTTGCTTGGAAGTCGCACTCCACCCGACGGTGTTGGTTAACCGCTTCTCAATCTCACGAACACCCTCGTAACCGCTTGACAACATCCCTTCGTACCATTTCGGGTTTAGTAACTTTGTGTGCGCGTCTAGACGGACTGTTTCTGAGAGGGTACGGACCTGGGCGTTAGCGGTGGTTGTGTCGGCTATGTACGGTTTCGCTTCTTCCCGTCCTTCCTTAGGCTTCCGACAAGGTTAGTCGGGTCGGAATCGAAGTAATGGCTCACGTCGGTTAACGAAATTTCTGACGAGTCGAGGTTTTGGAATGTGGCTTCGGCTGTGCTTAAAGCCATCTCGAACACTTTTCGTTTCTCGCTCATTCCGGCACCAGGAGTGTTGCTGTCGAATGCAAATGACTTTCTGCTTAAATACATGTCTTGAAGCTGCTTCTCATCGTTCCATGTTGAGTTTTCGACTGCAAGGTTTACGTTTGATGAGTAGGAGCCGGATGCATTGGAGAAGATACGGGTTGCAGCTTCTCTAACATCAACACCGAGAGTCTCGGCCTGCTCAAGTGCGTGCTTTCTCACGTAGTTTTGCTCCAATGGCTCGTCCAGCTCATCCACCATCTTCACTGCCCTGTCTAGTAGGTTCATCTGTGAGAACATATTACATATAATAAATATACATAGCATTAGAGACATCTGGAAAATGAAAACTTGAAAATGGATTCGAAGTGCATTAAAAATGGTACCTGATTGATGAAGAGATCCCTGAAGACTCCAGAGCAGTTGACAACCACATCAATTCTAGGCCTTCCGAGCTCTTCGAGACTGACGGGCTCGACCCGGTTGACTCGTCCCAGCGAGTCTGCAACCGGTCTACAACCGATCATCCATAGAACCTGTCCAAGGGACTCACCATATGTCTTGATGTTATCAGTTCCCCACAAGACCAATGCAACCGTCTCCGGGTACTTCCCTCCATTATCAGCCTTCTGTCTCTCGAGCAGCCGGTCCACCACCACCATTGCACTTTGCATCGCTGCTGTGGTAGGGATTGCTTGTGGGTCCAACGCGTGAATGTTCTTTCCGGTTGGTAAAACTTTTGGGTTCCTGATTGGGTCACCTCCTGGACCGGGCTCTACATACTTTCCTTCCAAAGCTTGTTTCAAACTGCCCAACTCGTTGTCCATTACAACGAGCTTCAAGCATTCACTCAAGAACTGGAACAAAACCCTAAGCTTCTCCCTATCCGCTCTGTAGAACTTGGTGTCAGCCAAATACTGAACCCATGGCTCGTTTATACCGAACCCGAGGATTGAAGTCAGTTTACCAGACACATCAACCACTTGACCCTTGCTGTTGGTGCTTCTCTGCACAAAAGCTGAAACAGCTCCACGGGATGCATCCGTGATTTGCTTCAATAGCTCCACGTCCTTCAAGATACCCTTATCACTGCCTCTGTAAACATCTTCAATCTGTCTGCCAACTGTCTCAGCCAGTATTGATGGAAGAGACCAGATGCCATCTTCCGGGCGGTCCAAGGCGGCAATGTTGACCAAGGTGGCCACAGCCTCCATGGCTGACGGTGGCTCACCGATAACATGAAGTCCACAAGGCAGCAGTCTGGACTCAATCTCCATGATCTTGGAGTAGACCTTTCCCACAACGAGATCACGTTCCTCGCTTGAAATCTCTTCACCTTCATCAGGCAGGTCTACATCTTTGTCAAGATTGCATTGTCTTGCTGTACTAATGATTGAGCTCACAATCTGTTGACCATGGCCCGTGTCTTTGAGAGACTGGTAAGATGAAATCAACTCACTCAACTGCTTCAAACCCTTGTAAAGACCAGCATTTTCAGCAGGTGGAGTCAGGTAACTGATGGTGTTGGCATAACTTCTTCTCTTGGCAATGGTGGCTTCTGAAGGGTTGTTAGCTGCGTAATAATAAACATTCGGGATGTTTCCAATAAGACTGTCAGCGACACCACAGAGTTCACAAACGGCCTCTTCGTGATCGGGTCGGTCAAATACTTCTCAATCGGACCCGAAAAGTCAAGCCCACCCGCGAAAATCGGTATCACTTTAGCGCCTCTCGCCTCCAGTTCCATAATCACAGCCACGTAATGACCGTCATCACCTGTCACAATATGACTCCTTTGCAAAACCAAGCCAACAACTGGAGCATTTGGACTCTTTAACTGCTCATTGGTGTCTCTTCTGGTATCATACCAATTCAAATACTCCTTCACATCATCATACATACACGGAGCCAACGGGTGCCATATTCCATTATCCAAGAACACAACCGGATCCGAATACGTGATATCCACCCCTTTCAAAGCCGGAACGTACGACCCGGAAATCTTCTTCACAAAATTCACCAGATTATCCGGAGACCCACCGAGCCAAAACTGCAAACTGAGAATGTAAAGGCGAGCATCCTGCGCCTTATCACTCGGCAGATACTTCAGCACCTTTGGTAAGGTCCTGACCAGCTTCAACATCTGATCAGAAAAACCCGCAGACGACTTCTTCTTATTCTTGAAGAGCTGGAAGAACGGGCTTTTGGACTGGCCAAGCTGAGACATACTAAATGACCCCAATTTGTTGAGCCTCATAACCTCAGGCATTGAAGGGAACACCAACACTGCATCCATTCTGTCCCTTTGCTTCTCAACGGCCGCCTTCACTTTCAACGCCAGTTCCTCCACGAATATCAACGACCCGATGAAGATATTGGCGTCTTCAAGGTCCATACAGAAGCTCTTGTAGTTGTTCTCATCTCTGAGCTCTTCAACCAGATACCCCACAACTTCATAGGAAGCAAACTTATTGGTCTTGTTCAAGGTCCTAACCGCAGCCGACAGCGACGACTGGTACTGTGCTTCCAACACAACATACACAATCTTAACCGTGGGAAAACCGGCCTGTCCTACCGTAAAACCTGACCGGTTCAACCGGTCGGACCAGTGAACCAGACCGGTTCAACCGGTTTATTATGGAATTTTCATATATTTTTTGATTTAACATTTTTTTCATAGTTTTTAGTTCGGCTGGTCCGACCGTTGAACCAGTAACCCGACCGGTTCAGTGTCCGATCCGGTTATGAAAACATTGCCCATGAACCTCCTCTACAACATAGGTCTGCAGCACTTGGGAAATAATCGGTTCGGTTTTGATTCAGTTTTTAAAACATTGAATTGTCGTATAATTACCTCGCTTATTCAGGTACACTTTTTCAAATAAAAACAAATCTATCTAGAATTTACACTTCCGTGTGAGACCAACTTCCTCATGCATGCATGCATGCACTTACTTTTCAAACACCTGAAATTTCTTCCAACACTAATATTGTTGCAATCATGATTCTTCATTTCTTCTCTATAAATACAACGAATTCAACTTCATAACCTTAATTCACTCATCACCAATAGCTCCAGAACCACCCAACCAGCTTCACTTCCTCTTGATCCCCTTACTCGCTCCCGGCCACACCATCCCCATGATCGACATAGCCATACTACTCACACACCAACCAAACACCACAACCACCATCGTCACTACACCCAAAAACGCCATTCGATACGCCCCTAAACTCCAACACCACATCACCTCCGGCCTCCCCGTCCGTTTCCTCCAACTCCCGTTTCCAGGGGTCGAAAACGGACTACCAGAGGGCTGCGAAAGCGCAGACACTCTACCTGGTTTGCAATTACTTCCAAATTTTTCGAAAGCAATTGACATGTTGCAAGAACAACTCGAACAACGGTTTGAGTTGTTGAACCTGTTGGGTTCGTAGGCCTTGTTGGCCCGGTTTATTATATGAAGTCAAAAGAGGAGACGGGTGTGGGCGGTCGGGCCCAAGCCCGGCCCGGTTTAGATTTCTTGCATAATAATTTACTAACCCTAGTTCAGTCTCTATATAAACATACTTGTAATATTTGTCACTCAATAAAGATATACCTAGTTGCCACCCGTGGACGTAGGTCAGTTTAGACCGAACCACGTTAAATCCTCGTGTTCGTTTACTGCTTTCGTGTGTGTGTTCAGTTTCGTGTGTGCGTTTAATCCTAACAAGTGGTATCAGAGCTTAGGTTCGGATCACACGAAGAACACGGTGAACCAGTTCCGCGTGTCGCCGCCGCACTAGTGATCGGGGCTAGGGTTCCGCCGCGTTACCGCTAACTGCTGCTAGGGTTTCGCTGCCACCAGTTGCCACAGGTCAGATTCAGGTTGTCGATCTAGGTTTTCGGTGTTGGCAGCTAGCCGACGTATCCAGCGATCGACCGGAAGGTTGAAAAGAAGGCAGAAGTTTTGCGAGTCGAGATCCTACTTTGCAAAGTACGAGTCAATAACAGCGAATCAAGATCCTATTTTCGTTGAAGAACAGTTTCAAGTCAGAAGAAATTTAAAGAAACTTAGAACCAGTGCCAACCGCGTTTGTCAGGTTTATCGTTTCAGTTTAAAGTTTCGGTTTCTGATTTACAGTTCGTTATTCCGCTGCACGTTAAATAGGTTGATTGTTTAACAGAGTTCAGTAGAACAGTCGTTAAGTTCAGGCCCGTGCCATTGCTGTGTCTATCTCTGTTTTTATCCAGTTTTTCGTTTTAGTCATTGTTATGGCAGAAGACGGAAAGGTTTCGATACAGAAGTTTGACGGACAGAAGTTCGGTTGGTGGAAGATGCAGATTGAGGCACTACTTTGTCAGAAAGACTTAGATGTAGTGCTTGAGGATGAAAAACCAGAAAAGTTGTCAGAAGCAGATTGGAAGAAGTTAGACAAGAAAGCTAGGGCTTGTATTACTTTGTCGTTGTCGGAAGATGTGGCGTTTAACATCATGAAAGAAACCACAGCACGTGGTATGATGGAGGCGCTATCCAACATGTATGAGAAGCCTTCGGCAACGAATAAGGTCTATCTTATCAGAGAGCTAGTGACAACTCGAATGAAAGAGGGTGGGTCAGTTACAACTCATATCAATAATCTTAATTCGATCTTGTCCCGCTTAGTGTCAGTTGACATTAAGTTTGATGATGAAGTTCAAGGCCTCTTGTTATTATCCTCTTTGCCCGACAGTTGGTCGCAAACAGTGACTGCAGTTTGTAGTTCGTCTACAAATATTACTTTCGATGGGATTCGAGATCTGATTCTGGGAGAAGATTCAAGAAGCAGAAGTTCAGGTGAATCATCAGGCAATATGCTAGTCACAGAAGGTAGATGTAGGGGAAAACAGCGAGGCAGTGGGAGCAGGAAGAGGAGTCAGTCTAAGACTCGTAAGGATATTGAATGTTGGGGTTGTAAAGAGAAATGACACTTCAGGAATCAGTGTCCGAATGGTAAGAAAGAGGTGAACGTTACAGAAGACGACACAGATGACGGGGTCAGTAGTGATGAGGCTTTGGTTTGTAGTGTTGAGAGTAGCGTTGATGCTTGGGTGATGGATTCTGGTGCATCGTTTCATGCCACTCACTGTAGTGAAACGATGAAGAATCTTAAATTTGGGGATTTTGGAAAGGTTCGACTAGCGAATGATGATATTTTAGAGGTTACAGGTATGGGAGACGTTGATTTGATAACTTCAGCCGGTAGTTCTTGGACTTTGAAAGACGTGAGGGTTATTCCAAGTTTGAAGAAACGTTTGATTTCAATTGGGCAGTTGGATGACCAAGGGCACGATGTTAAGTTCGGGAATGGGCAGTGGAAAGTAGTCAAAGGGAATCTCGTTGTTGCTCGTGGAAATAAAATTGGTTCATTGTATATGGTCGGCATGTCATCGAAAGGAGTGGATCCAGTTTTGGTGAAAGACAAAATCCGGTTCACAGAATCTCGTGGGCAGAAGAAGGTTCGTTTTGCAAGTAACAAACCCAGAGCCAAAGTGAAGATTCAGGATGAACGAGCTAGGAAGGTTAAATCAGTTGGGGGACATCGTGACAGTGGGAGCACAGGTCGTGTTTCAGTTACAGTTCCAGGTCGACAGTGGATTAAGAAAACCAGTATTCCAGCTGTAAAAGTCTCTCCAATGAATTACTTGCTGAATATGGAGAGTGTTTGTTCTCAGGTTATCTCAGGATCCGGTAGTTCGTTACAGTGGGAGCCGGTAGGGACAGAGAACGGGTCAGGGGCAGTTTCAGCCATGACTGACGTGTTGGAGCTCCGGGGAGCTTCAACGGGCCTTCAGGTTAATTGATGAGAAGGCGGTGGCAACTAGAAGAAGTTTAATGTTCAGATTACAGAAGTACAATCAGGAGTGCAGACGAGAGTACTCAAGGCCTCCGAGTGGGAGATTGTTGGGTTCGTAGGCCTTGTTGGCCCGGTTTATTATATGAAGTCAAAAGAGGAGACGGGTGTGGGCGGTCGGGCCCAAGCCCGGCCCGGTTTAGATTTCTTGCATAATAATTTACTAACCCAAGTTCAGTCTCTATATAAACAACATTATGTACTTGTAATATTTGTCACTCAATAAAGATATACCTAGTTGCCACCCGTGGACGTAGGTCAGTTTAGACCGAACCACGTTAAATCCTCGTGTTCGTTTACTGCTTTCGTGTGTGTGTTCAGTTTCGTGTGTGCGTTTAATCCTAACAGAACCCTAGGCCAAGCTGTATATTATCTGATAAGTACATGCTATGGAGTGATGATACGGCTGCTAAGTTTAAATTTTCCAGGATTGTATTTGATGGAATGAGTTGTTTTAAGCAGTTGGCTACTTATCATTTGTATGCATCCAAGGTGTTAGAATATGAAATGTCTGAGTCGGAACCGTTTGTTCTCCCAGGGTTACCTGATCGGATTGAGATAACCCGAGCTCAGCTTCCACCCGAGTTTATACTCAGTTAGCAACGCGTGAGCAGCTTGATCGAGTGAGAGAATCCGAGTCACGAGCTTATGGCATGGTGATCAATAGTTTTGAAGAGTTGGAACAAGAATATGCTAAGGAGTTTAAGAAACTAAAAGGGGGTAAAGTTTGGTGTCTAGGACCGTTATCGCTATCTAATAATGATAATCCGAGTGGTATCGATGATCAGCGTTATTGAAATGGCTTGATTCGAAGGAACCTGGATCGGTTGTGTACGCCTGCTTCGGTAGCAGTAGTCGGATTACCCCTCCACAGCTCATCGAGCTCGGGTTAGCCCTAGAAGCATCCAAATCTCCATTCATGTGGTTGATTAGAGCCGGTAACAGAGCTAAAGAAGTTGAAGATTGGTTATCAGAAACCGGGTTTGAAAACAGAATAAACAATAGAGGGCTAATAATAAGAGACTGGGCCCCACACGTTCTGATCTTATCACACCCTTCGGTTGGCGGGTTTTTGACACACTGCAGTTGGAACTCGATCTTGGAAGGAGTGGCTGCTGGTGTTCCAATGATTACTTGGCCTCAGTTTGCTGAACAGTTTTTGAATGAGAAGTTAATAGTTGAAGTTTTGGGAATTGGTGTGAGTGTTGGTGCCCCGGTTGTCGTGCATTGGGGTGAGGAGGATAAGTTTGGGGTTACTGTGAAGAGCGGGCAGGTGAAGATGGGTATCGAAAGAGTGATGGATGTGGGGCCCGAAGGAAATGAGAGGAGGAAGAAAGTGAAAGCACTCGGGATAGTGGCAAAGAAAGCGGTTGAAGGTGGTTCTTCTTATAATAACTTGACATTGCTAATACAAGATGTTAGGAGCCTTAAGGCATTGGCTTGATGCCAATTCTTTTTTGAAATTTTGGTGGAAAATGTACACCAGGCATCAACTGTTTTCGAGTAGCGGGTGTAAGGTATACGAGTTGTGTATTTGTTTGATTATAGCATAATAAAATAAACACTAATATTGTGAAAACAGCATGGTTTTGCAGGTAATTTTGTATACTTCTGTGTTCACAAATTTATGTCATAAAAATTCTTATAAAAATCATTACATTTTTGCAAAACTTTAAAAAAGTTGACAATTAAGAAAATAAACATAACTCATTATATAGGAAAAAAAAACCAAGAAAAAGGAAACGAAAATTTAAAAGGGGCATCAGTGATTCAGTGCTGCGAACCAAAGTACGCAACATCCACAAACACATCATGAATGAACCGGCGCAATGGTCTAACAAGTTGCAAAGTTCCATGTATGCGGATACACCCCAACAACTATAGTTTTCTTCCATGTCAAATACAAATGTACATAAATAATTTAACACAGACGACCAGCAAAAATAAATAATCCAAAAAAGTTAAAAAGGACGGTTTAAACAGCAAGTTCTTTTGTAAATACCTCACAGCTTCACAGGGCCAATTCCTCCTTTAAACGACCCGTAGAGAGGTCTCGATCTCCTGAAACTGAAAACATCTTCAATATTAACCATGTTGCCATCACCCTCGCCTGATGCATTCTCACTAGAATGTGCAGTTGCATATACTTGCACGCTTAATGCCTTCTTCTGTGGGGCCCCCGCTTTTACATGTTCATCAAAAAATTCTATCAATTCTGCCTTTGTCAGCTGCTTTAATGCAGCAACCTGTTTCAGCACAGCAATTAACCGGGTTAATAACACATTAACACCGGTGGCAATTTCTGACCCGTTTAAAATTAAAATAACCTTTCTTTTTATAAGTTACATACCTCATGATCTTTCCTATCAAACTTGAGGGTGCCATCCTGGATTTCCCGCCAAAAGTATCCAGATTCTTCTCTCAAGTTCTTGTGTTTCTCGAGCTTCATCTCGATCAATGCATTAACATTACTCTGCACATTCAGATCATAAATGTATAAATCAATAAAGCTATACATCTTTTCATATCCACTAAGGCAAAAAATATAAAAGTTAAAAAGAAAGAAAAAGAAAAGTCCAACCTTGAATTCATCATCAGGCATCTCATATAGTTTACTCTCAAACATCTTAAGAAACGCTTGAACCCTTGACTCGATGTGTTTAGGTCCCTGTTAAGTCCAAGAAACAAGATTAGTTAGTTAAGTCATATGCTCATACATTGTAATCATAAAAAAGTTCAAAACATAAAAATAAAAAGTGGGTACCTTCACTGTTGATTGTATGATAAACTGTACTCCACGGATGCCAGAGTCGTTCCTACAGTATCCAATTCATTATATATTAACATTTTTTATACATAATAATATTTTTTAAATAAAAAATGAAATTAGGCTCATATATAAATATATAAGCACTTCATATACCTCTGCATAAGCACGGTGATGTAACCAAGTTGCTCAACTGATCTAAGTTGGTGGAAAGCTGGCTGCTTAGCAATAAGAGCCACAAGCTGAAGTTTAATATTCAACTTAAAATCATCTTGATGTACCTGTACATGCATACATACACCTCATTAATAGGTCTGTTCGTGAGCCATTCGTTTAAAATATTACCAAACAAACATAAATGAACACGAACACGTTCAATTTCTTAAGAAACCAACATGAACATGAAAATCCTTTGTTTAAGTGTCAAGTGTTCCTTCGTTTGTCCGGTTAAAAATATTAAACAAACGAACACAGTATATAAGCCTATACTTTATGATCTCTAAACTGTACCTGAATGTAGTGAAGAAGAGCTGAATTATCATCGCTTGGATTTAGACCTTCTTTGGTATAACAATACTTGACGCCCTTTTCAAGATTAACGATTCGATTTGCCAGGTGTTGTGATGGGAAGAGAGCTTGAGATAAAGGCTTGGAACCTTTAAAAAGTACATTTTCAACATGTTGAATCATTAATTCGGCTTCATTTGGTTCAATATTCCCTGCTGCATAGCCCTCTATGAAAGTCCTAGACAAAATTTGAGGATAAAGTCTTGATAAATCTTCGGGTTGGAGAACAGAAAGAACTTCCAGCTCATCATTCCAAGGCCATGAATGATCTTTTAGAAGTAACGAGCAATAATACATCGCCTGTTGATATGGTTGTTGAAACTTGAAATTTTCATATTGTTTTGCGACCGATTCCTGCAAATAGAGGTAAAATCACAATTTACAAATGGGATATGAGAACATGGATAGTCAACTACAAAAGTAATCAAGTCAAAGATACCTTGATCACATAGAACCTGTCAGGTTTTACTTCAAAAGTTGTAATTTTCTCAATAACTGTCTCAAGTAAGATCTTCAACTTGTGACTATATCCAGTCAAAGTCACCTGAAAGTGTTAAAAGAAACAATAAGCTTACAAATAAAGGGTAAGTGTTGAGTGAAAAGATGTTATTACAAATTAAAACTGAAAAGAAATAACCATTATTAAACAGAAAGCAACAATCAGTGATATAAAAACAAAATGAGAAATTATTTACCTGAAAACCAGTATCTGTATGAGAAATCGCATAATAAAGACCAGCAACCTGAGCATCATAAGCTGAAATGCACAAATAAAATAAACTAAAATAGATGTGTTATATACGAGATCAAAATTAAATTAAGCTTTGTGACTAACCATATTCATTTAAGTAATCCATTAATAACCGTGTTGAAATGTCAGTAAGAACATTTGCTTCAGGGGAGCTGCCACTAAATGGACAGTAGAAGTCTAGCTTTACATAAGCTTTAGGTGTGGAAAATGTTGTATCGGGCTTATACCATAACCTTGAATATAATGATTTCCTCAACATAACTGGTAGATTCACCTGTTTAGAAATTCAAAAACCATGAGTCAAAATTCAAATTCAAGATTTGAATTTAATTATAACACCAATCACACCTTCTCTTGAACATTCTTAATTGACAAATCAGTAGGTATAAACACATTAGGGCTTGGCAAATGTAGGTGTTCTTCAGGAGCTTTATCCATCCATTCCTGTAATAACCCCATATAATATTAAATAGTGTGATTAATTAAATTTCAAATAACATCATAAATGTGCATAGATTCAAACCTGAACGATGGAACTGTTGATTTTTTCAACAGAATACGCAGTTCCATACCATGGCTCGGTCCGGTCAGTATGTCCTTCAAAGTTTGTCGACTCCCAAAAAATTCTAAGAAAGCATATAAATTCAATTTATTGGTGGTTTTGATATCGAGTTATATAAGAAAACTGATATGCATACAAACTCATTGATAAGTTACCTGACATTGTTTGGTGTGAGCTCATTTAGCATAGATTGAATAACGTCTGGGTTGAAGTTTGAAGGTAAAGATGACCCAACTAGCCAATCTTTATAGGGATATAACTATCACACTCAAAATTAGTATTTAAATAAGCAAACAGCAGAATACTTTCTTATGATATTAAAGTCAGCAATAACTCACATATAGTGGCAAATATATACCTGCATATTTGATGAACATTTAACCACATAATCAATTGGAGGAGTTTTGTCCTGATAATGGAAAGTCATCTCGCAGATTGCTGAAAGCTTTACAAAACATATTAAGCAGCATTGTTAGGACGTCAAAAAGGTATGCCACATAACATTATAATCAAATAGGAGCCAATACAAAATAAAACACCTAAAACTGAAGAAACATGCTAAATATGACAGCCTTAAAAGTATTTAACAATCAAACCAGCATAAGAACAATTAGGCTGTGGTTTACATCAGATAAATGATTATTGAAGACAAGGATAAATAGCAGTGTACCTCATCAAAGATCCACTTACAAACACCGGACTGTTGCAAGAGCGAAATGTATTTGAATAGAAGTCCAATGATGTGTTGAACATTTTCTGGTGTTTTCAATAGAAAAAAAAACAACAGATGTTAGGATACGTAGTAATTGATGTTAGAATCCAACAAACATGCAATAAAGCATAAACGATGTCTCAACAGATAACTTATATAACATAAATGAAAGAATAAGCATCCACACACAGACACAGAAGGGACTAGAAACAAACACTGACCATGGCCAGCATCAGTTAAATCAATAACCACTTTAAAGAAAGAGAAATCCTTAGTCCAGTCAGATTCACCAGCAGATAAACTATTTGCCCAACCTGCAATCAATTTCATGTCATTACTCACCTGGGAGCTAAATGATGATTATAATAACAACAACAACAACAACAACAATAATAATAATAATATTTATGCAGATACCACTTAAATAAGACTTCATTAAGTTCTGATTAACCAAAAAAGACTCGTTTTAACCAAAAAAACTTGTTGATAACTGTATTGCACATGTATGTATGTATGTATAGGCATACACAAGATGAAAAGAGACGTTAGATACTTTGAAAGTAAGTGAAAACTCACCCAACTTTTTCAAGATATAGAAGAGGGATCCTTCTGCTTCGTGACCAATCAAGTGACCAAGATACCTGCTTGGTCCTTCCATGTAATGATGAATACCAGGTGTAATCGGCCATGTAACTCTCAGCTTGTGACCACGTTTTATAGGGACAGTTTTAACAATAACCTAAGAAACAAATAAAATAAGAGAAGAACCACCACAAATTAGACGTTATAAGAAAAATTGTCATACAAGCTAAAAAACAAGCATCTTTTTCTAAATACCTGAAGATGTTCAGAGCAGGGTTGACCAGGGAAACTAAGCTGATTGCGGTTAATATTTCTTATTTCTTGGAATTTGCTAAGTACACTGCTTTCAATTTTATCCAGGCTTTCTGAAGATATTAATATAAAAAACAACAGGTTAATGGCATGAGCTCATGAATTACTGCAATAAGACATTAAATTTTGATGTACGCATACCTTTTGCATACACAACTAGATTCATGATGTTGGCTGAGTAATTTTCTTTGTAGAACTTGAGGAGTTCATCCCTTGTATCTACCCCCTGTGCCTTTGGTTTTACCTCAAGTGTATCCCAGTTCCCTATTCATGACATGAAATACAATATAACTGTTATCTAGGGGGGTGTTAAAAAACGGTTAGCAAACTGTTCGATAAATGTTCAATTTGTTTACAACCCTATTTATTGGGTTTTTTTTTTATTGTTTATTCTTTTATGGTCATATTAGTTGTAAATTCAACTCATTTCACTTGTTTTGTTGAAGTAGTGTTAGTTTCAATGAAGTTAAAGTTTCAGCCAACTGAAATTTTAATGTCCTGCCTGTACTAACTGTAATTTCAACTTTCAAATACTCATGTGATCATTGAGATGTAATTTTAGCTATGTATCAAGTGTATTGGTAGCCGTTTTAAATAGCCATATCCCATATCAGGTGTACTTGTATATTCTATAATAATAAGTGGGTTAACACTTCCATATATCGTGCATATAGTTATCTGGAAAACAGCTGCATCTGAGCATGTTTTCCAACTTTTTAATTTGAAAAATGCAAGACCATTTGAACGCTTTTTCCAAATTTTCAGTAGTTTTTGAGAGATAAAAACCACCCCGGGTTTTCTAGGAAAATAAGAGAGAAAAAACTAGATAAAAATCTTTATGAATTAGAAAAACACTCTTAGTAGTTTAAATAGGTAAAGAAGCAAATTCAAATACCACAAAATTTGACAGGAAAGCTCAATTCCACACACATATCAAATGCAGAAAGCAGTATGGAAGGATTGTGATTGTGTTAAAGTTTTCATTATACAATGTGGCTTAAGGTGGCACAAAAGATATACTGATAATAATTTTCTACAGATTCATGCATAAGGAACTTGAAATGCCAACCTGTACTGAACTTGTGGTATGGGTGACCTTCTGCACTAAGATGTTTTTGCAGCTGCAAAATATGGTTAAGCCAAAGAGTTAAAGTTTCAGATTTCTCTTCACATATAACTTATGACATAACATTGATATGCGGAAACAACATTACCTGGTTTATTCTCCATGCATCAGAAAGTAAATTCTTCTGATTCTCTGTATAAAACAAGTGGAAGGAATGTGTGACTAAAACTATCAACTAAAATATTCAGTGACGGAACACGTAACCCATTAAATTGATGCTAACCTGAGTCAACAGCTTTTATTTCCCTCGTAGTTGCATCAGATGACATCAGTGGTTTGATAAAGAACTGTGCAAATCTATACAAGAAATTAATAAAAAGGCGTGTTAAATTAGCATAGGCCCATATTTAACCGCCACAAAGTAATTATGCAATTGCCATAAAAGAATAATATGTACCTATCCAAAGCCTCATCAAAACAGTCAGCATTAACATCAAAGTAATAGTTAGTGTGCTCAGATGATGTGTAGGCGTTCGTACGACCTCCATGCTAATAAAATAACAAAATATGAAAAGACAGCAACAAATATCAGACCATATACTTGACACATAGCTGTAAAGCATCTAAAATAACAAATAAACATGTGTTCTGCAAATAGTACCTCTGATATGTATGTAGAATAACTATCCTCCAAAGGATACTTCTCACTTGCATAGAACAGCATATGCTCTGCAATTAAAAGTAAACAAAATAAAAACTAGCTTATAAGCCTTTAATTGATTACAATAACTTGTTAACAATTTCAACAATCAGTTCAGAAGTTATACATCAATCAATTAAACCTAAAGCTACAATGTGCAAGTATGCAACTGCTTAATATTAATTCATTTTCAATCACATGCAAACATTATCTATTTATCTGCAACAACAACAATAATAATCAACAGAAGTGACGGTTAATTAAAACGAGAAGACGAGTAAGCCTCACCGAGGAAATGCGCAAGGCCTTCGAGACCTTCCGGATCGCTAAACGCACCAACGCCAACATTCATCGACGCTGCAGACTGACAATCACACAAAAACCGAAATGAATACGCGATTTATTAAAACAAGTAAACTGCTGATGATAAAGGCGATAATAAATAAATAATAAACCCTAGGATCGGTAATCGGCGTGAGTGAATACCTTATCTGTATCAGGATCACTGATGAGAAGGACTTGGAGAGAGTTAGGAAGGATAATTCGTTTGTAGTGTCTGGTATCGTTGCGAGGCTTGATCATCTCCACCACCACCACCACCTCCTCCGCCGTGTCCTTTCCGACAGCCATGGTTTGGTGCTTCGTCGTGTGGTTGTGCGGTGGAGATAGGGTGCGTCAAATTTGGGATGCAGCAACGACTTGACTATCATGTGTGTGTTATGTTAAGTATCTATTTTCCACATAATAAAAATTAAAATGCATGAAAGGGGTCGTTTTTTTCCATTTCAACAATTTCTTGGAAATTTCACTAAAAGTGGGATTAATATATTCAAATATATATATATATATATCAAAACTGGAGCTCTTTTTAGACGGAGCATGACCACTGTGTTCCTGAGTTTCATTTAAGGGTGGAAAAGAAAGAAAAATAAGGAATAGAAAAAGTTTGTTGTGTTCTCGAGTTTCATTTAAGAAAAGAAAGGAAAGGAAAATATAAAAAAGGATGTTCCCGAGTTTCATTAAAGGAAAGAAAAGAAAGAGAGGGAAGAGAAAATAAGAAAAATTGTATATTTTCAATTGGAAAGATTATGAAGGAAAGAAAATTAAAATGAAAAAGATAATGCTAAAAAAAAGATAAGAAGAGAAAATTTTCTTTTTCTTTTCTTTCTTTTCATAAATGAACTCGGGAACACAGCGGAAGTGGAGGAGAGAGGAAGGACGAGCAATTAATGTGTAAACACATTTAAAAACGGGTTATGCGAGAGAGAGAAATATGCCTAATCAGATACTTTGTTATAGTGTTAAAAACTTGAGCCTAATACATAGTTCTACCAAAAGAAAAGAATGCAATAATAGTTATATCACATTTATGGAATTAGGTTTTACATTTAATCACTTATTTTTACCCAACCTTAACAATATAATTGACTGGATCCGGCCCTATTGGTCTAGTGTGAGGAATTCTTATTTATATTGTGTTGACTTAAATTCAGTTGGTTACTAATAAATTGGTTGGACAAAGAATACCATAAAAATGTTAAGGTCGGGTAAAAAATATAAATATTTGAATATGGAGTCAAATGTCAAACTTCTTAATACTTAGTAAAATACCATCAAAACAAGTAATTTCTTTAGAGGTATATAAACACATGCAGAATAGATAAAAGTTTCATGCTTTAAATTGTGTTAATGTTGTGATTTTAATGTTAAGAGATGTAATCGTTTTAACTTTGGATGTTTGTGATTTCCAACTCCTCGTTGGCCCCTCTTTGCTATAAAATAATATGTTGGGGATTTGAATTTACAACACTTGGATAATAAATTAAGAGTCGTATAGCACTTTCAGAATTGAAATTACTGGGTGGTTCTTCAAAATACTCAATCGGAATAAAGCTTAGTACTGTACAACAAGAACTCCGTATGGTGTTTTTTTTAGCAAATTTTTGAAACATAGAATAGAACAAAAAAACGATGATCATATAGCCAGGAATAGTGTTAGAAGAACTGTCAATTACAATTATCCATTTTGAAATTCAAAAACCTAATTTATTTGTAAATTTAATATATGAGAAATTCCAAATGATAATGATTTTCAATAAAGCAATAGAAAGCAGAAAAATGCCCAAAATCTCATCAAAAACCAGAAATGACAGAAAGAAGAGAGTACACCAAACCGTTATCTAAGAAAATTAATTTTTTATGATGTTTATTATCTAGTCATTAATAGAATGTTTTTCTTTAAAAAAAAGAGAGAGAAAAAAGAATAATTGAAAACCAGAAGCCCGGAAAGCCCCCTTACTCACCAAAGCCCACACTAATATTTTTTTATTTTTTTTAAATAGAACTTTTCTTTTTGAGTTATTACACACATGCCCCTTGTGATGTGCGCTGATTTCACGCCCGAAAAATTTTGTACATAATGTAAATAACTCGCTTTCGTCCAAAAATTTTGGACCCCACATTTTCGTCTAAGTTTCGCCATTGCCCCAAACCCAAGTCATAGGTCGCCCCCTGCAAACTGTTTGTCATCATCGATCACCATGCACTACCCACCACTACCACCGTAGATGACTAGATTCTATATTATACAATCTTAGATCTATAAGCAAACACCCAAGATTTGCTACAAAAGCCTTGATCTACAACCAAAAAACCCAAAGTTGTTAGATACAGATGAACAAATTTAGGAGGCTATTTGACCAATACTTTTAAACTAAAAAGTGCAATAAATTATAGGATATATTGGGTTTTTTAATGATCCCAACTATTGCGTTTTGGTCACTGCTGGTCCCAACTAATAAATTAGCTACTAATGGTCTCAAGTTTTAAAAGTATTTGTTACTAATGATCCGCGACTAACAGAATCCTAACGTCGTTAGTTTCAGGTCACCGGAAAAAACGGTTTTTGGCCGAAAAAGACTCAATTTTTTCCCCAAAAACTCAACATTTTCGTTCCAAGCATCTTGGTAACTTCGTATCGGACCTTTAGGAACCTTCTTTTCTAGTAAAAACCCCAATTATTGAGGTCGTCAGAAACCTTAGAACCATCGTCGGAATCGATTGATGGTGCTCAAGTGATGGTAGTTAGTTAGCGGTAAGTCAATTGGCGGTGGTTGCGGTGTTCAGGTGGTGTTTTCCGGCAACAAATTTGAATTTTCCAGCAAAAACGTTTTCCCGACGACCTGAAACTAACGGCGTTAGGATTCTGTTAGTCGCGGACGATTAGGAACAAATACTTTAAAAGCTGGGACCATCAGTAGCCAATTTATTAATTGAGACTAGCAGTGACCAAAAAGACACTAGTTGAAACTATTAAAAACCAATATACCTAAATTATTATTTGTTTAGAATAAATTCACAATTTCATTTATAAATCAAATGCCAACCGTGATTTAAAAAACAAATCTAGAACATGTGATGACACGTTCTACGGCATGCAGGTTGATAAGCACTTGCAAATTATATTATGGTTTTCTTTTGCCGAGCTTAATTTTTTTTAAAAACTAATTGTAGAATTAGATATGTACATAGTAATGGCTATAACTTAAAAACACATGCAATATGTTAAATTATGTTGACCTTGTATTTATTTATTAAACTTACGTCATTGAAAGCCACAAATTTGTAGATGCAATAGCCTTGCCTATTGGCCCTTTGATGTCTTTGATTACTTAATTCTTGATTTGTTTATTAGCAATGCAAGATATCTTATAGCTGATTATCTAACCGTTTATTTTTCTCTTTAGCTAGATGAGTAACATTATGCGGTTAAGTAGACCGATTATCAAAGTACACAACTGGTCATGACCAAAAGCCAGTTTCATTATTTAGACTGAAAACGATTGAAAATTTGAAATGAACCTGAACGAAAAACCGAGCAAATAATTTCGAGTTTTGGTTTGGTTTTCAATTTCATAAAAGCTGAATGCCCAAATAAACTGAAAAACACTAAATAAACCGAATAACAAATATTGGTTATTTAAGTTTGTCATTTAACCTAATGCAATTACACTTTATTCTAGTCCAATCTAATTTAACATCAAATTATAGTATTAAAGAAAGATATAAAATAAAGGTTAAAAGCTATTAGGGTTACTTAGTCAAAACTGAAAACTAACCAAATAAGAAGTCGTTACTTGGTTCTAAGTTCGGATTTCGGTTACTACCAAATAATGTCCCAAACTAAATAGCCTAAAATCTATCAGATAAACACCTCTACACATAGCCGTTTGATACGTTTTCGTTGCAAGTACCCCTCCAAATCAAGAACATGCATTGCATGCAACTAGGTAAAGAAGCATTTAGGTAACAGTTACTTTGGTCAGCCTTGGAAGAAAAGTTCGACTAGACTAAGACGAATAGTATAATGATTTTAGAATTAGTTACACAGTTGGTCATTGGTATGCCAAAATTATGATTTGATACATATTTAGTAGAAATCACATGTTAGTCGCTATGTTACGCAAGCAGGTAACCGATCGTCCCCACCTAAAACGAGTTACTTTTTCTATTAGTGCATATGAAATGGCTAAACTTTTTTCTTTTGAACGACTAAGCAAAATTTCTATTAAAATAAACTAGCAAGACGCTAGTACTAACGAATACATCGATATAAAAGCAAAATTAGTATATTGAACATAGCACAATCCTTCTCC